>NC_090034.1:61252410-61359910 GCF_037176765.1 Anolis sagrei | reverse complement strand
ATATCTCCTCTCTGCCTTCTCTTCTTCAGGCTAAACATGCCCAGCACTTTAAGCCGCTCCTCATAGGGCTTGTTCTCCAGACCCTTGATCATTTTAGTCACCCTCCTCTGGACACATTCCAGCTTGTCAATATCTCTCTTGAATTGTGGTGCCCGGAATTGGACACAATATTCCAGGTGTGGTCTAACCAAGGCCAAGGTTTCAGTTGTTGTATCCCCAGTTCTTGTGTTGCAATCACTGCTGTGGTTGGTTTCTTCCATTGTTGCTATATCAATACTTGCAAGTGCAGCATTCACATCTTTCATTTGAGGTGCTAGTTGTTTTCTTGGTACTATTTTCAGTGTTGGCAGTCTTTGCCTTTCCTCCTTCGATGTAGCATGGGTCAATTTTTTTCTTGTTCTTGTTGCTTTGTGGTCAATGTGCCAGGTTTAGTATAAGCAGAGGCCACAGGCTCTTCATGCTCATTGTCTTGAAAAAATCCTGCGTTTTCTTCGGGCTCCATATCTTCAGTGAGCTCAGAAGTCATTAGATCTTCTGTAGATGTCACCACAGTTGTTTGTTCTTCTGTTTCACAGGTGCTTCTTATTTTCTTCAAGTTCGACTTCGCTGAGCACCTTTTCCTAGTGATGTTTCTCCTCTGGTCAGCAAGCCTCTATTCAGTTACAGTTGAATCTGGATATTCAAGTTTCCATAGCTGGCACATCCGTTTTTGGTATCCACGTTTTTGTGGACCTGATCTATAATAGCAGTTCATGACGGTTTGGTTCTGTGGCATTGAGAATTTCTGCCGCTTCTGTAGTTGTTTTGATTCCAGTTGCCCTATAGGCCCATGCCCTTGTTGCTCAGCAATGGGTCCTGGTTCCTGTAGCCCACGACAACGGGTGCCCAGGAGTCCTTCCATTATTATTATTATTATTATTAGATTTTCTATATCATTTTCTATAATCATTATTTTCTATTATTATTATTACATATTGTTATTACATTATATATTTTATTATTGTATTTATATATGAAGATGGTGGGTTAACTCACCTGGTTCCGGGTGGAGGAGTATTCCGGGTTGACGGGGAGGAAGGGGACGGCCGTGGTCTCCGTCACCAGGGTGCTGTGGTTCTGGGTGGCCAGCCAGACTGGGCAATTAAGGGGGGAAAGGCCGTTAAGATAGTAAGATAGAGAAATGAGACCAGTAGTTATAGATAGATTCATAGAGATAGATAAATTGACGACTAGATCCATAGAGATTTATGGATGATAGAGTGATGGATCAAAGAGAGGTCTACCTCCAGGTCCCAATAAAGAGATAGATTGATGGATAGATAGAAAGATCCATAGAAAGAGATAATAGATGCAGAGATGGATGAATGGATGGATAGACAGATAGATCCATAGAGAGAGATAATAGATAGATAGATAGATGAATTGATGTAAAGATAGATGTACATGTATGTGTGTGTGTGTACACACACATATATTTGTGTACTATAGGCAGGTAAACAGGCATATATTTGTGTTTATCTATCTATCCATTTATTTATCCATCCATCATAGCCTATATATGTTTATATGGATACGTACACATCAATCTATCCATCCATTCATCGATTTGTCTATCTATCTATCTATCTATCTATCTATCTATCCATCCATCCATCCATCCATCCATTAATCTATCAATCAATTTATGCATGCATCCATCCATTCATCTTTCTGTCCATCAATCCATTCAGCTATCTAAATCTCTATCCAAGTATCTATCTATCTATCTATCTATCTATCTATCTATCTATCTATCCATCCATCCATCCATCCATCTCTCTATCAGTTCAGCACTCACTCTCTCTCTCCATCAGTCTATCTATCTATCAGTTCAGGAGTCTTATCTATTCATCCATCAATCAAATAATGCATAGATGGATAGATAGTTGGATAGATGGATATCTATCCAAATATCTATCCATCTATGCATCTATCTATCCATTAGTCTATCTATCTATTCATCTATCTATCCATTCAGCAGTCTCTCTCTCTTTCTAGGGACCTGATGGGTGGTGTCTTTGGTCCATTACTCTATCATCTATCTATTTATCGATCTATCCATTCATCTATCTGTCCATCATCCATTCAGCTATCTATATCTCTATCTATCCAAGTATCTATCCAACAATCTATCTATTTCTCTATCCATCCATCTATCCATTCAGAAGTTTGTCTGTCTGTCTGTCTCTATCCATCAATCTATAAGTTCGGGAGTCTTATCTATTCATCCATCCATGCATAGATGGATAGATAGTTGGATAGATGGAGATCTATCAAAATATCTATCCATCTATGCATCTATCTATCCATTCAGCAGTCTATCTATATATCTCTTTATCGATCTATCTATTGGGACATGAAGGTAGGCCTCTCTTAGGTCCATTACTCTATCATCTATCTATCTATTCATTTACTGATATAGCCATATCTATCTATCTATCTATCTATCTATCTAGCTAGCTAGCTAGCTAGCTAGCTATCTATCCATTTAATCTATCTATCTATCTATCTATCTATCTATCCATCCATCCATCAATTCATCTATCTATCTATCTATCTATCTATCTATCTATCTATCTATCTATCCTCTTTCCCTCTCCAGTCATCTATCTATGGATCTATCTATCTATCTATCTATCCATCCATCAATTGATTCATCTATCTATCCATCCACAATTCATCAATTCATTATCTATCTATGTATTAATAAATTTAATTCAATCTAAATCCATTCCTGACCTGCGTCGGTCTCCCTCCGGTCCACTTCGTCATAAATGTCCATCGCAAGTTCCTCAAAGAGGTGATTGCTCAGCTGAAGGAGGATAATGATAATAATAATAACAACAATAACAATAAAATAATGTAATAAGATATAAACTTAAAAATATTATATACCAATATAATACAATAATAATGATAATGATAATATTAATATTATAATATATGTAAGCCACCTTGAGTCCCCAACAGGGTTGAGAAAGGTGAAGTATAAATAGGGTAAATAAATAAATAATAATATTATAATAATATAAGGATGATATTAATACAATTATATAATGTAAGAATAACATAAGAATAATATAATGTAATAATCTTCTTATAATATTTATAATCTATTTATTATAACAATATAATAAAATACTATAATAACAATAATATAAGACTAATAATATAACATAACAGTAAAAATAATATAATATAATAATATTAAAATATGATAATATAATAGTAAAATACAACAATAACAAAAAATACTATAATAGTATAAGAACAGACAAGAAATAAAATATATAAGAATAAAAATAATATAAAATATAATATAATAATGTGATAATATAAATATATAACAGTAATACAATGATAACAATAAAATCTTGCAATAACAATATATACCAAATAATATAAGATTAATACAGTGTAAGAATAAAAATAATTTAATTTAATGATAATATAATAATATAACTATAACAAAAATATAAGAAAAGAATAACAATAATATAGTATAAGAATACAAATAATATAATATAATGATAATATTAATATTATAATATAATAGCAATATAATACTATTGATTTAAAATACAAGAATAATATTAATCTATATAAATAAAATGTAATGTTCGTTTGTGGGATTAACAGAACTCAAGAACTACTGGATGAATTGACACCAAATTTGGACATAAGACACCTAACAACCCAATGTACGTCCCTCATTCAAAAAAATTGCTCTTGTCATTTGGGTGTTGTAGTTGCTGGGATTTATACCTCACCTACAATCAAAGAGCATTCTGAACCCCACCAACAATGGAATTGAACCAAACTTGGCACACAGCTCTCCCATAACCAACAGAAAATACTGGAAGGGTTTGGTGGGCAGTGTCCTTTGGTTTTGGAGTTGTAGTTCACCTACATCCAGAGATCACTCTGGACTCAAACAATGATGGATCTGTACCAAACTCTACACGAGCACTCAATATGCCCAAATGTGAACACTGGTGGAGTTTGGGGAAAATAGAATCTTGACATTTGGGAGTTGTAGCATTCTGAACCCCACCAATGATAGAATTAGGCCAAATCTCCCACACAGAATCCCCATGACCACCAGAGTGGGCCACAGCAACGTGTGGCAGGGGACTGCTAGTGTAATATAATAAATAATACTAAAATAACAATAGAATTATTATTATTATTATTATTATTATTATTATTATTAGCCTTCCACAGGGCTTGTAAGACATATTTGTTTCAACAGGCTTTTGACCTTTGATCTGTTGTTTTAATTTATGTTAGATCCCAGTTTGTTTTGTAAGCCGCTCCGAGCCCTAGGGGAGTGGCAGCATATAAGTTTGAATAATAAATAAACAAATTATTATTATTATTATATTTAGTGCACCACCATACAATTGGGAGGGTTCGGAGAGCTGTATTTCCCTCCCCAAAACAAAATAAGTACCATAATTGAATTAATTTATTAAAATATTCATTAATAACCTAATTTATTTTTTTTAAAAATTATGTATTTACTTACCGACTGGAGTTTCTTTTTGGCTGCTTTGGCCAATTCTGAGACGTCTAAACTGCTATGAAAGGCAAGAATTTATCACTATATCATATTGGAATATATATATACACACACACACACACACACACACATACATACACAATATTATTATATTATTAGTAAATAATATTATCACACATTAATAGGAATGCTTTCATTCGAGGACCATTTCATCCTAGATGTTCTGTTTTTTCTTCCAAAATGGACATCCCAGGGTTCCTTTCTCTCTCCAAATTTGCTCACTGCCCCCCCCCCCCAACCCTTTCCTATGGCACACAGCCAACAGGATCTGATCAGCCACTGAACAAGAGGTTTGTAGGGACTGAGATATATAGTTCACCTGCAATCTAAGAGCACCTTGAACTCCACCAATAATGGACCTGGAACTCGCTTGGCACAAAGAGTCCCCATGACCAACAAAACATACTGGAGGTCTTTGGAGGGATTTAGAGGAGTTGTAGTTCACCTACATCCAGAGTGCACTATGAACCCAAAAAAAATGCCTGGATCTGAACCAAACTTGGCATGCATACCCGATATGCCAAAATAGGTATGGAGGGGAGTTAGCTTGGAAATTTTGGAGTTTTAGGTACTGGGATTTATAGTTCACCTGCAATCAAGGAGCACTCTGAACACCACCAAAGATGACATTGGAATAAACTTGGCACACAGAGTCCCCACGACCAGCAAAAATTACTAGAAGGCTCTGGGAGGAATTCAACTTGATTAGGGGGAGTTGTAGTTCACATATATCCAGAGATCGCTGTGAACTCAAACACTGATAGATCCGGACCAAACTTGGCACACAGACCTGATATGCTGAAATTTGATTACTGGGGGGGGGGGGGGGGGGGGGGGGGAACTGACCTTCCTTTTTGGGAGTTGTAGTTCACCAGAAAGGACCTCCACCAATGATGGACCTAGACCAAACTTGGCACACAGCGCCCATGACTAACTCAACCTATTGGATGGGTTTAAGGGAACTGACCCACCATGGTGGGGGCTGTAGTTTACCCTGCTGCCAGAGATCACAATGAGCCCCACCCCATGATGCATCTAGAGCAGTGGTTCTCAACCTGGGGTCCCCAGATGTTTTTGGCCTACAACTCCCAGAGATCCTAACAGCTAGTAAACTGGCTGGGATTTCTGGGGGTTGTAGGCCAAAAGCATTTGGGGACCCCAGGTTGAGAACCACTGATGTAGAGGAAACTTGCTCAGCATGACCAACTTTAAGTACTGATGGAGTTTCTTGGGGTTCACCCACAACCTTATGCATCTGTCATGATGTGAGTTGTAGTTCACCCATAACCTTATGCATCTTGGACAAGTAAAAAATTGACTTTTTTCAAATAACACAGGCAATGCCCAAGCTAGTGTATAATAAACATCAATAATAATATAATAAATATAGTATAATAGACTTTATTTAACTCTATTATAGTTAATATTTAATAGTGTATACTATATTTAATATATTTAATATTATATTTATCAGTAAGTATTTAATATATTTATATTATTATTTGTACATGTGAGTAGGTTATATATAATAATATTGTGTGTAATATATAATGTTAATAATAATTATTAAGTATTTCATCATAAAATAAATTATTAATTTATTTTACATATGAGGAGATGTGGAATAATCTAATAGATTTTATTTAGTACAATATATTTTATATTATGATTATATTTACTATATTATATTATTACTTTTTATTCTAAACGTGTGATGAAATACTTAATAATTATTATTTACATTATATATTACACACATTATTATTATATATAACCTACTCACATGTATAAATAATAATATAAATATATTAAATACTTACTGATAAATATAATATTAAATATATTAAATATAATAATAATGCTATTATCACATGAAAAGAAACAAGGCGACCCAGATGTATACTTACATATGCCTTAATTCCCAAGGTTTAGCAATAAATAGAGAAAATTATATATTTTGTTACGATTTGTTACAAGACGGACATGAATAAGCCATTCTTATTCAATAATAATAATAATTTTAAAAAATCAAATATTAAATAAAATACTTAAAGTGTATTAAAATACTAAATAAAACAATATTAAATACAAAACAAAACAATAATTAATATGAAATAATCTATAAAGTTTATAAATACATAAATGAATATAATTAATTCAATCAAAATTAATTAAATAAAATGCAAAATATAAAACAAGAAATAATAGTATATAAAATATTATATAAAACAAGAATTAAGTAACATTAAATAGAACATGGCCATACAGCCCGAAGACCCGCAACAACCCATTAAATAGAAATATGAAATAAAATATTAAATTAAATATGAAATATAAAACAAAGCCAAAAATTAAAAACCTATATAATTAAAATATGAAAAATATGAAAAAACAAACAAAACAAAAACAAAATATGATTCAAATCTATCTATCTATCTATCTATCTATCTATGTACATAATATGCACATTTTGTATGTGTATGTGGCAGACAGCCTCCACAAACAACTTTAACCCACAGCTCTCCCTCCAAAGACTAGTCAAAGACCGTAATAAATCATTGATTGATTGATTGGTAATAATAGTAATAATATTCTTACCTGTCGGCCATTTGAGGGATGATGAAGTGCTGCCCACTTTTGTGATCTAATAATAATAACAATAATAACAATAATAACAATTATTATTATTGGAGTTGTCACCCTTGATCCCCATTTACCTCCCAGGTCTGAATGTTGACCCCATTATTATTATTATTATTATTATTATTATTATTATTATTCAGGTCAGGACCCTTTACCCCAGGACTGACCAGGCTTCCGTCCACAGAGGTAGAAGGCCAGTCGATCGGTCAGTTCGAACTGGATTTCCTCCAGCCGTTCAGCCAATTCATGGAGCCCTCCTTGCCTGGGTAAAGAACAAATTGAATTGCGGGTGTTAAATATGTGTGGAAATTTAAATATGCTAATGTATGAAAAATGTGAAAATTTAAATATGCTAATTTAAGCAAACTAGGCCTGGTCCTAAATATGCAAATTTATGCAAAAATATGCACAGAAATTTAAATATGCTAATTAAAACAGAATATTGCTTTCTATAAATGCGCTGAAGGCAAAATATGACTGGATTTTAAATATGCTAACGTATGCAAAAATAAACTGCCTTTAAATATGCTAATTTATGGGAAATAAGTGTGAACGTTAAATATGACAATTCATGCAAAAAATGTCTGAACAAAATGCTAATTTATGCAAAAAATATGCACAGTGGAAAACTGCTAATCTATGAAAAAGTGTAAACTTTAAATATGCCAATTATGTAAAAATATGTGTGAAAATTTAAATGTGATAAATTTATGCAAAAAATATGAACAAACCTCAAATAGGCTAATTTATGCAAAAATGTGTTGATATGCAAAATATGTACAGTCTAAATGTGGTAATCTGTGTAAAAATAAATATGCTAAAGTATGTGAAAATATGTGAGAAATTTAATTAGGCAAGAAATATGTATGGACTTCAAATAGACAAATTTATACAAAAATATACAAGTTCTGTAAATATGCTAATCTATGCAAAATAATTTGTGTGAAACTTACATTTGGTAATAAAATGCTAAATTATGCAAAAATATGCACAGTGTAAATGTGCAAAACTTTGTGTGCTGTACATGTGCTAATTTATGCAAGAATATATGAACTTTAAATATGCTAATTAATGTGTAAATATGCACACACATGTAAAAATGTGAACAAAATGCTAATTTATGCAAAAAAATGTGCAAAAAATTAGGCATTTGAGAACGTCTGAATAAATGCTAATTTATGGAACTTTGCGGCCTCTAAATATGCTTATGTATGCAAAAAAGTGCAACATGCTCGAATAGGCTACTCATTCAAAAATATCTGCAGACGAAATATGCTAATTTATGCAAAATATAGGTGAGGACTAATTTATGCAAAAATATGCTAGTTAAATATGCTAGTTTATGAAAAAATATGCACACTTTCAATTTATGTTTGATTGTGTAAACTAATTTATGTGAATTTAGAATGCAAGAAATATGCCTGAATAAATATGCTATTTCTGCAAAAACATGCGCAAAATATGCTATTTATGCAAAAAATAGGTGATGAATAATTATGCTAACCTATGAAAAGAAAATATGTGCTGACTTTATGCTCATTTATGGAAAGCAAATATGTGCTGATTATGTTAATTTGCACACTTTCTTTCAAAAATGTGCACACTTTCTATGAATGAAGAATTGTGAACACAATGCGAATATGCCTGAACAAATATGCTATTTATGCACAGATGTGGACTAAACATGCTAATTTATGCAAGAAGACTCTAAATATGCTAATTTGTGCAAAAATGTGCACTTTCAATTTGTAATAAAGTGCGTACACAATACTAATATGATGGAATAAATATGCTATTTTTTATGCAAGAAAGTATGAGCTGACTTTAAATATGGTAATTTATGCAAAAAATAATGTTAATATGCCCGAACAGATATGCTATTCATACACAAATAGGCACAGAGTAAATATGCTAATTCATGCAAAAATATGAATACTTGGCATAGTCGATGGGTGTCTTCCCGGTGGAGTCAAGTGCGCCTGGGTCGGCCCCGTAAACGGCCAACAGCTCTGCCTGAAGAAACTGGCCCGTCCGGGCTGCCACGTGCAATGGGGTGCTACCCTTTTCCTACACCATACAGAGATAGGTAATAGGAGGGGAAAGGAGGCTGCAGGATAGAACAATCTCAATGATGTCAAAGGGGGGATTCAAGCCCAAATACATATAAGAATAATAATATAAATTTATAATAATAATACAAATATAATAAGAAATATAGTAGTATAAGATTATCAAAGTATAATAAAAACAAAAGATAATATAATAGATAATATTATAATAACATATAGTAGTATAAATATTAATATAGAACAATATAATAAATCATAATATATAATAATATGCTAAATAATAATAGAAATAATGATATAATAATATATTAGTATAATAATATATAATGCTATAGTGTTAATATATGTGGGGGAAGGGTATAATATATATTAATAATATACTAAATAAATAAAATAATAATATATAATAACATACTAAATAATAGTAATAATCTATATATATATAAATGCTCTGTGCATAATGAGTACCTTAAAAACAAAAGAACCAATGAACGAAATCACACCAAATTTGGCAACAAAACGTCTCACAATACAAGGAGTGACCACCACTCAAAAAAAAAAAAATGATTTTGTCATTTGGGAGTTGTAGTTGCTGGGATTTATAGTTCACCTACAATCAAAGAGCATTCTGAACTCCACCAACGATGGAATTGAACCAAACTTGCCACACAGGATTCCCATGACCAACAGAAAACACTAGAAGGGTTTGGTGGGTATTTGGAGTTGTAGTTCACCTACATCTAGAGAGCACTGTGGACTCAAACAATGATGGATTTGAACCAAACTTGGCACAAGCACTCAATACGCCCAAATATGAACACAGATGGAGTTTGGGGGAAATAGACCTTGACATTTGGGAGTTGTAGTTGCTGGGATTTATAGTTCACCTACAATCAAAGAGCATTCTGAACTCCACCAACGATGGAATTGAACCAAACTTGCTACACAGAATTTCCATGACCAACAGAAAACACTAGAAGGGTTTGGTGGGTATTTGGAGTTGTAGTTCACCTACATCTAGAGAGCACTGAGGACTCAAACAATGATGGATTTGAACCAAACTTGGCACAAGCACTCAATACGCCCAAATATGAACACAGGTGGAGTTTGGGGGAAATAGACCTTGACATTTGGGAGTTTTAGTCACTGGGATTCACAGTTCACCTACAATCAAAGAGCATTCTGAACCCCATGAACGACAGAATTGGGGCAAACTCCTCATACAGAACCCCCATGACCAACAAAAAATACTTAAGGCCATCCAATCCAACTCCCTTCATCAGGGAAAGAACACGTAATCAAAGCCCTCCTGACAAAGAGCCATCCATCCATAGATATAGATAGATAGATAGATAGATAGATAGATAGATAGATAGAGATATTATTCACACACACACAGATATAGTATCATAGATTTGAAAGGGACCCTTAAAGAAGGACATTGTATGTTGCATGTTCCAGGGCAGGCAAACCAGACACTCTCCACGTCAACACTGATAAAGAAACAGCAATAAATACTGTTTACTCACAAGCAGAAAGGAATTACATCTATTAGAAGCCAACACTTTCTCATTACGTTATTTTCCAGATCAACAGACTGGGCCACAGCAACGCATGGCAGGGGACAGCTAGTAATAATATATTAAGAGGGCGTTATAGTGTTTATATACAAAGGGGGAAGGAGGCCGCCAAATAAAATAGAACCATCTTGATACCCTTGAGGTCATATTATTACACTATGATATTATTTATATTTTTATTGCTACTATTATGATTATATCGCTTACTGGGTGGAAGAAGTTGGCCTGAGCCCCCAAAGAGAGAAGCCGCAAGCAGGTCTCCAAGTTCCCTGTACGGACGCTCGAATGCAGTTGCTGGGGGGAAAAAAGAATAATAATAATTATTATTATTTATAATATTATTATTGTCAATAAGGAAAGAAAAGGAACTATTATTTTTTAATATTACTATAATATATTATATATATGTTGACCTTGTTATAATAATAACAACAGCAATAACAAAAATAACAACAATAATACATTCTTTCTTACTTTGCTGAGGTCTTTGGCGGTGACGTTGTCATCGTCTCGACATGGAAGCCGATGGACAAAGGCCAGCATCTGGTACTTGGCGCGGATGAAGTCCACTTTGTTCGGACTGCATAAAGAAGAATAAACAGTATTGTTATTATTAATAATAATCAAATAATAATAATATGATTCTATATAATATAGTAGAAATAATAAAATACTATTATTATTACTATTACTATAAAATAGTAATATCAAATAATAATAATAGTGCATTGAATAATATATTCAAAATGATCCTATTTTGACTGTTTTTTGGTGATGGCTATTGACCGTAATAATAATAATAATTTGTTGTTGTTCATTCGTTCAGTCGTCTCCGACTCTTCGTGACCTCATGGACCAGCCCACGTGAGAGCTCCCTGTCGGCCGTCACCACCCTCAGCTCCTTCAAGGTCAGTCCAGTCACTTCAAGGATGCCATCCATCCATCTTGCCCTTGGTCGGCCCCTCTTCCTTTTGCCTTCCACTTTCCCCAGCATAATTGTCTTCTCTAGGCTTTGCTGTCTCCTCATGATGTGGCCAAAGTACTTCAACTTTGTCTCTAGTATCCTTCCCTCCAATGAGTAGTCGGGCTTTATTTCCTGGAGGATGGACTGGTTGGATCTTCTCGCAGTCCAAGGCACTCTCAGAACTTTCCTCCAACACCACAGCTCAAAAGCATCGATCTTCCTTCGCTCAGCCTTCCCTAAGGTCCAGCTCTCACATCCGTAGGTGACTACAGGGAATGCCATGGCTTTGACTAGGCGGATCTTTGTTGCCAGTCTGATGTCTCTACTCTTTACTATTATTATTATTATTTAAATAATATTAAATAATACTATTATAAAAATAGTAATGAAAATAATTGTAATAATAACATTTAATATATAAATATATTTGTTATATGATAGTTATAATAAAAGTAATAATAACAACAATAATAAATACCATAAAACAGAAATTTATCTATAAACATAATAATATGTATGTGTGTATGTGGCCTACGCTTACGCTTACACTTACACAGCCTCCAGCCTCAACAAATAAATAAACAAACAGCTCCAACTCCCGGTGCTGAAGAGCCACCAATGGCCCTCCCTCCATTGACATTGCAGGTTACAGTGAGTGTCATAAACATGTCTCCCAAACCCTGTCAATATCCTACCCAAACAACATACTGCCCACCACCCAAGGAATGCTTTCATTCAGGAAGAATTTCACCCTAGATGTTGTTTTTCCTCTAGAATGGACATCCCAGGGTTCCTTACTCTTTCCATTGCTGTGGAATTTGCATGACCCCGCTCACTGCCTCCCCCATAACGCTTTCCTACTCTTTCCTATGACACACAGCAAACATGAATCGATCAGCAACTGAACAAAGGTTTTGGAAGAATTCAACATGATTTGTAGGAGTTGAAGTTCACCTACATCCAGAGAGAACTATGAACCCAACCAACAATGGATCTGTACCAAACTTGATGGGATATGCAATACCTCCATTCACTTCCAGAGACAACTGCAACCACCACAAATGGTGGGCCTGGATCAAACTTGGCATACAGACCCCGCATGACCCACTATATGCCCTGTTGATATTTGGGGGAGGATGGACTGCAGATGATGGGATTTACAGTACCTTCACTCACTTCCAGAGACCACTGCGACCCCCATGAATGATGGGCCTGGACCTGACTTGACACACAGAATACCCATGACCCATCTCACATCCTGTTGAAGTTTAGGGGAGGATGGAACACGGAAGAGGGGATTTGCAGTACCGTCACTCACTTCCAGAAAGCTACAGACCAATCTCCCTTTTGTGCCACCTCTACAAAGTTCTGGAGAGACTTATTTTGCATAGAATTACAGAAAAAATAGACCCCTGCCTGATCCCACAGCAAGCTGGCTTCAGAAAAGGCAAAAGCTGCACATCGCAAGTGCTGAACCTGACTCAGCACATAGAAGATGGCTTTGAAAGGCAGCAGATCACAGGAGCTGCCTTCATAGACCTGTCAGCGGCTTATGATACTGTGAACCACCGCCTCCTCCTGAGAAAAATGTATAATATCACAAAGGGCTACCACCTCACCCGCTTCATAGGAAACCTGCTACAAAACAGGAGCTTTTTTGTTGAGTCCCAGGGCCAGAGAAGCAGATGGCGGAAACAGAAGAACGGCCTGCCTCAGGGGAGCGTGCTTGTTCCATCCATGTTCAACATCTACACAAATGACCAGCCACTGCCAGAAGGGACAGAGAGTTTCATCTATGCTGATGATCGTGCCATTACCGCTCAAGCAGGGAGCTTTGAGATGGTTGAACAGAAGCTCTCCGAAGCTCTAGGTGCTCTTACTGCCTATTACAAGGAAGGCCAGCTGATCCCTAACCCATCTAAAACACAGACATGTGCCTTTCATCTCAAGAACAGACAAGCATCCCGAGCTCTGAAGATCACCTGGGAAGGAATCCCACTGGAGCATTGCAGCGCACCCAAATACCTGGGAGGCACTCTGGACCATGCTCTGACCTACAAGAAGCACTGCCTGAACATCAAGCAAAAAGTGGGTGCCAGAAACAATATCATACAAAAGCTGACTGGCACAACCTGGGGATCGCAACCAGATACAGTGAAGACATCTGCCCTTGCGCTGTGATACTCTGCTGCTGAGTATGCATGCCCAGTGTGGAACACATCTCACCACGCTAAAACAGTGGATGTGGCTCTTAATGAGACATGCCGCATTATCACGGGGTGCCTGCGCCCTACACCACTGGAGAAATTACACTGCTTAGCCAGTATTGCACCACCTGACATCCGCCAGGAATTAGCAGCCAATAGTGAAAGGACCAAGGCAGAGACATCTCCAGCTCATCCCCTGTTTGGGTATCAGCCAGCACGTCAATGACTTAAATCTAGAAATAGTTTTCTAAGATCTACAGAGACACTCGCTGGAACACCTCAGCAAGCGAGAGTCCAAAAGTGGCAGGCTCAAACCCAGCACCTCAACCAATGGCTGATACCAAATGAGAGACTCCCTCCTGGGCACACAGAGGACTGGGCGCCTTGGAAGGCGCTGAACAGACTGCGCTCTGGCACCACGAGATGCAGAGCCAACCTTCAGAAATGGGGCTACAAAGTGGAATCCATGACATATGAGTGTGGAGAAAAGCAAACCACTGACCACCTGCTGCAATGCAACCTGAGCCCTGCCACATGCACCATGGAGGACCTTCTTGCAGCAACACCGGAAGCACTCCAAGTGGCCAGATACTGGTCAAAGGACATTTAACCAACTACCAAAATCACAAGTTTTGTATTTGTCTGTTTGTTTGTTTGCTTTGTTCTGTTAGAAATGTAATATAATGGACTGGTTGCTCTGACACGACAAATAAAACTCACTTCCAGAGACCACTGCGACCCCCACAAATCATAGACCTGGACCAAACTTAGCACACAGAGCTCCCATGACCCATCTCACATCCTGTTGAAGTTTGGGGGAAGATGGATCATGGATAATGGGATTTGCAGCAACTTTATCCACATTCAGAGGACACTGTGACCCCTTGAATGACGGACCAGGACCAAACTTTGAACACAGCACACCGATGACCAACAGAACATACTGGAGGGTATTTGGGGAAATGACCCTGATTTCAGAGAGTTGTAGTTCACTCAAATCCAGAGGAACTGCAACTCCCAACTAGCAATGGACTGGAACCAAACTTAGCACATAGAACCAACATAGCCAACTGTGAATACATGTAGGGTTTGGAGGTGACTTAACCTTGGCATCTGGAAGTTGTAGTTCACCATTATCCAGCACTGAACCCAGCCGATGACATGTCTAGATCAAACTTGGCACACAGACCAAACATGGCCAACTTAAGAAACACAGATGGATTTGGTGGCTGATTGCCCTGGGAATCTGGAGTTGTAGTTCACCCTTACCCAGACAGCACTGACAATGGTTCTGGACCAAACTAGGCACACAGATCCCTGGTGACCAATAGAACATACTGGAGGAGTTCAGGGGAGACTAACCTTGGAACCCAGGACTTATAGCTCACTCTGCATCCAGAGAACACTAAACTCAACCGACCACAAATCTTGACACACAGACCCAAAATGTCCAACTTCAAAAACTGGCAGGGTTTGGAGGTGACTGACCCACAATTTTTGGGAGTTGTAGTTCACCCAAATCCTTATGCATTTCCTAATATGAACATTTATAAAAAAATAAAAGGAAAGACTGACTGTTTTCTATTAACAGTGTTACATATTACTGGGTCACCAAGCTAGTGTAATAATAATAATCGAAATAACATAAAATAACATAATAATAAAAAAGAAATAATAATATAATAAAATAATAAAAAGAAATATAAAACACATCCAATAGTAATATTATAATAATAATAAATAATAGCAATATAATGAAATAATATAAAAATATTAATATACTAAAAACAGCATAAAATAGAATTATATATATTAATACCATAATAAAATATAATAATTTGTTGTTGTTCATTCGTTCAGTCATTTCAGACTCTTCATGACCGCATGGACCTGCCCACGCCAGAGCTCCCTGTCGGCCATCACCTCCCCCAGTTCCTTCAAGGTCAATCCAGTCACTTCAAGGATGCCATCCATCCATTTTGCCCTTGGTCGGCCCCTCTTCCTTTTCCCTTCCATTTAAAAAATATAATTATAGAAAATGCTGATATAATAGAAATTATAATATATAATATAAAATAGAAATAATATAATAGAAATAATAAAAATATATTATGTCAGGAGTGACTTAAGAAACTACAAGTTGCTTCTGGTATGAAAGAAACAGCTGTCTGCAAGGATGTTACCCAGGGGACATTGCCCAAACGTTTTGATGGTTTACCATCTTTGTGGGAGGCTTCTCTCATGTCCCTGCATGGGGAGCTGGAGTTTACAGATGGGAGCTCATCTGTGCTCTCCCCGGATTTGAACCTCCGACCTGTCGATCTTCAGTCCTGCCGGCACAAGGGTTTAACCCATTGTGCCATCTGGGGGCTCCCAATATAATACAAATATAATAATATAAAATTAAAATAATAATAAAGATAATAGCATAAATCAGAAATAATCTAATAATAATAATAATAATATAATAGTAGGATAATAATAAAAGAAATAATAAAATAATATAAAATAAATAATAATAATAACAATAATAATAATATTGCTTACTGGACTTTATCCTGAGGGTTGGCCTTTCTCCTTCCGCTCATGACTGAAGCTGGATCCAGCAGTGAATGCTCCCAGATAGAATTTGCCCCATTGTTGTACAGGGTTTCCACCATCTGCAACAATAATAATGCAATAATTATATTAATAAAATCATTGTATATTATTATTATTATTATTATTATTATTATTATTATGTGTATACATATATATAACAATACAATAATGAATAAATAATAATAATATAATAATATGATTGAATTAATAATAATAATAAATATACAACAATATATATTAACAATATTCTATCCTATACTGCCTTTCTAGCAGTTCGAAAGCAAAATGTGAGTAGATTAAAGCAGGGAGGTATTTAAGAAAATGCCACAAAAAGGCCGGCGATTTGATCTAGGAGGAAGTTGACGAACAAAGCTCTTTGGCAGGGAAAGTGGGGCAACAGCGCTCCCCGGTGGCTGGAACTGAGCATAGCCTCCAAGATGCTGAAGATGGGAAAGCCTATATCAGTGATGTGCAATCTTTTGAGCTTGGTGTGTCAAAATTCACCAAAAAACAAAAAAACAAAACAAAAAACAAAACAAGAATAACTTGGGTGGGTTATCACTTTGAGAAAAAAAACATAATTCCGAGATATTTATAGTTTAAATAACAAAAATGTATAACTGTAATATATAACTGTATTTAATAAACCAAAAACTAATTATTTAACTTACCTGCTTAGTGACTTCTTTGTTCATCCGTCAGTTTTTTTTTGTTGGTCTTGATATTACTTAATTTGTGTGGTGTGCTGTGAGCTAAGATAAGTGAGGGGGGGTTATTTAACTAACCTGCCTATTAGTGACATTTTTGTTGCTGAATTTCATTGGCTATATCTTCAATTGAAGGTTGGTACACTTCAAGCCCTACTAACTTAATCTGTCATAGCACAGGCCCTCGCCTCTCACAGCCTCCCCTCACTTATCTCAGTAATTAGAAATCCACGACACCCCAGAATAGTAGAATCAAGATTTGGAAGAGACCTCATGGGCCATCCAGTCCAACCCCATTCTGCCAAGAAGCAGGAAAATTGAATTCAAAGCACCCCTGACAGATGGCCATCCAGCCTCTGTTTAAAAGCTTCCAAAGAAGGAGCCTCCACCACACTCCAGGGCAGAGAGTTCCACTACTGAACGGCTCTCACAGTCAGGAAGTTCTTCCTAATGTTCAGATAGAATCTCCTTTCTTGTAGTTTGAAGCCATTGCTCCGTGTCCTAGTCTCCAGGGAAGCAGAAAACAAGGTTGCTCCCTCCTCCCTGTGGCTTCCTCTCACATATTTATACATGGCTATCACATCTCCTCTCAGCCTTCTCTTCTTCAGGCTAAACATGCCCAGCTCCTTAAGCCGCTCCTCATAGGGCTTGTTCTCCAGACCCTTGATCATTTTAGGTGCCCTCCTCTGGACACATTCCAGCTTATCAATATCTCCCTAAAATTGCAGTGCCCAGAATTGGACACAGTATCCACAGTCATGCTCCCCCTCTATTCCGCTTTGGTTAGACTACACCTGGAATATTGTGTCCAATTCTGGCCACCTTACTTGGATCTGCGCGCATCATTTGAAAATACATCACACAGTCCTAGACGCTTGGGAAGTGTTCAACTGGTGATTTTTTGATAGGAAATCCAGCATATAGATCTCGTTTGCTGTGACATACTGTGGTTTTGTGTCAGTAACATAGTAATATATAATACTAATGTACCTGTTGGAATGTTAGTGCCATGGGTTGTGCTTGAGATGACATGAAATAATATAATATATAATATAATAACAGTAACACCCAGCATATATAAAATCCAGCATACATCTCTCATTTGCTGTGTCATACTGTGTTTTTGTGTCAGTAAAATAATAATAATAGAATATATAATACTGATGTACCTGTAGGAGTGTTGGTGGCCAGGGGTTGTGCTTGAGGTGCCGGACTTGGGAAATGTGTCGGCCGAGGCTGCGGTGGACGCTGCTGCATTCGTCACAAAGCAGGACCCCGCGGTTGACGGAGGCCCACGATGGGTCTGCAATACATTAATAATAATAATAATAATAATAATAATAATAATACATTGCTGCACTCATCACAAATTAAGATGCCACGGTTGAGGGAGGCTCACAACAGGTCTGCAATAAATACTAATACTAATAATTTATCTATCTATCTATCTATCTATCTATCTATGAATGCTCTGTGCATAATGAGTTCCTTAAAAACAAAAGAACCAATGAACAAAATCACACCAAATTTGGCAACAAAATGTCTCACTACACAAGGAGTGACCATCACTCAAAAAAAATATGATTTTGTCATTTGGGAGTTGTAATTGCTGGGATTTATAGTTCACCTATAATCAAAGAGCATTCTGAACTCCACCAACGATGGAATTGAACCAAACTTGGCACACAGGACTCCCCTGACCAACAGAAAACACTAGAAGGGTTTGGTGAGCATTGACCTTGAGTTTGGGAGTTGTAGTTCACCTACATCCAGAGACTACCATGGACTCAAACAATGATTGATCTGGACCAAACTTGGCACGAATATTTCATATGCCCAAATATGAACACAGATGGAGTTTGGGAAAAATAGACCTTGGCATTTGGTAGTTACCTACAATCAAGGACCATTCTGAATGAACCCCACGAATGACAGAACTGGGGCAAACTTCCCACACAGGCCCCCATGACCAACAAAAAATACTTAAGGCCATTCAATCCAACTCCCTTCTCCAGGGCAAGAAAACATAATCAAAGCCCTCCTGAAAGAGAGCCATCCAGCCATAGATATAGATAGATATATATGATTCACACACATAAAGTATTATAGATTTGAAAGGGACTCCTAAAGATGGACTATTATATGTTGCATGTTCCAGAGTAGGCAAACCAGACAATCTCTACGTCAACACTGTCAAAGAAACATCAAGAAATACTGTTGACCCACAAGCAGAAAGACATTACATATATTAGAAACCAGCACTTTCTAATTACTTTATTTTCCAGATCACCAGACTGGGCCACAGCAACGCGTGGCAGGGGACCGCTAGTATTGAATATTAATAGTAATCATAATAAATAAATTAATCTTAATTTAACGTTTATATTAGGATGATTTTTATACTTGAATGTTTACATTTTATGTTTGTCCTATGTTAATGGTTTTCATAATTTTAAGTTAATAGTTATATGTAGTAATTAGTTATTATGATTTCTTTGCTGTACTGTATGTCGGCATTGAATTTTTGCCCTATATCTATCGATCTATCATCTATAAATAAAGTGATAAAGTGAAAAATGTGTATGTGGCAGTGGTATCCTCTTCCTCAGACAGCCTCCCGCCTTCACAAACAGGCTATAGTTCCCAGTGCCGAGCAGCCTCCAAAGGCACTCCCTCTACTGACATTGAAGGTTATAGCGAGCGCCATAAACCTGTCGCCCAAACGCTGTCAATGTCCTCCCCAAACACTACGACCCATCACCGAAGGGATGCTTCCATTCATGGAAAATTTCCTCCTAGATTTGACGTGTTTCCTCCAGCACAGGCAGGCATCCCAGGGTTCCTTGTGTGGAATTTGCATGACCCCGCCCACTGCCTCTCCCTTGACCCTTTCCTATAGCACACAGCAAACAGGAATTGATCCGCAACTGAAGAAGAGGTTTGGGGAGGATTCACCATGATTTAGAGGAGTTCACCTACATCCAGAGAGACCAATGATGGATCTGGCCCACACTTGCCACGGATAATGGGACTTGCAGTACCTTCACTCGTTTCCAGAGACCACTGTGGCCCCCACAAATGATGGACGTGGACTACACTTAGTACACAGACCCCTCATGTGTGGTTTGGATAGGGGGGAAGGATGTACCGTGAATGATGGGATTTGCAGTACTTTCATCCATTGTCCAGACTACTGCGACCCCCACAAATGACAGACCAGGATCAAATTTGCCACACCGACTTTCCATTACGTACTTTACATCCTGGTGAGTTTTGGGAGAGGATGGACCAGGGACAATGGGAATTACAGTACCGTCACCCACTTTCAGAGACCACTGCGACCCTCATGAATGACAGGCCTGGAGCAAACTTCGAACACAGAACCCTGGTGACCAAGAGAACATACTGGACGTGTCTGTGGGGGGACTGACCTACCCACATGGGAGTTGTAGTTCATCCTGCACCCAGAGCACTCTGAACACCCATCAATGAAAAATCTGGACCAAACTTGGCATACAGAACCCTGGTGACCAACTGAACATAATGTAAGAATTTGGGGGAAGGATGAACCCACCCACATGGGAGTTGTAATTCACCCTGCCAACAGAACCTGATGGCCAACACAACATACTGGAGGAGTATGTGGGGGGGGGGGAGGGGGGAATGACCCACCTGGGTGGGAGTTGTAGTTCACCCTGCATCCAGAGCACTCTGAACCCCTCAATAACGGATCTGGATGAAACTTGGCACACACACCCAACTGTGAATACAGGCGAAAATTGGGGGTGATTGCCCTGGAAACCTGAGAGTTGTAGTTCACCTGCATCCAGAGAAAATGTGACCCCCATCGACAATGAACTGGGACCAAATTTGGCACAGAGAAGCTCTATGACCAAATGAGCATACTGCAGGGCTTGCTTTTGGGAGTTGTAGTTCACCTGCATCCAAAGAGCACTGAACCAAGCTGACGACGGATCTGGACCAAACTTGGGACACAGATGCAACATGGCTAACTGTGCATACAGGCCTGGTTTGGGGAGGATTGACCCACAATTCTGGCAATTGTAGTTCACCCACATTGTTATGTATCTTCTAATGGGATAATTCATAAACAACGAAATCAAAGACTAGCTTTTTTCCTAATAAATAGTGTTGCTACTTAATGATATAACCTAACTCCCCACAACAAGCAATGCCTTTTTGAAATAACCCGGCCATCACTGGATACCCAAACTAGTATAATAATAATAATAATAATAATAATAATAATATAGAATTAGGAAGGGGAACCTTAAAGGTCCCATCAAGTCTACTATTCTGTAAATAAATATAATAATAATAATAATAATAATAATAATAATAATAATAATAATGTTGCTGTGAGTTTTCCGTGCTGTCTGCCCATGTTCCAGAAGCATTCTCTCCTGACAGTAAATAAAGGGCAACACTCAGAAAACAGAAGAATTCCAGATAAGAACTATCAGGGCCAGCTAACACCTCCCAACCAAGGATTCCCTCAGGCAGCAAGCAGCCAGGCTTTGAAGCTGCAAAGCCATTCAGTGCTAAGCTAGCCAATTGCAACCGTCACACTTTTCTCCAACAGACAAAGAGTTCTTTCTCCCACTCTGGAAAACTCATAGCAACTATTATATTATAACTATTATATTATATGTTTGCAACTCCTTTAAGGGGAAATGACAACATTTCTGAGAATCAACGGCACCAACAGGAAGTTTGCAAATTCTGCTTCCTGTTTTGACATTATTTGCTTCGAAAGTAACAGACTGAATGAGGAAGTGATGTCAGTCTTTCTTTACGTATTAAAATGTATGGGTATAAAATAAAATAAAAATAATTTAAAAATAAAATAATACAGTAATAATACAATATTGGAGGGAAGGATAGTACAGGCAAAGATGAAGTACTTTGGCCACATCATGAGAAGAAAAGAAAGCTTAGAGAAGACAATGATGCTGGAGAAAATGGAAGGAAAAAGGAAGAGGGCAAGAAGGATGGATGGGATCCTTGAAGTGACTGGATTGACCTTGAAGGAGCTGGGGGTGGTGACAGCCGACAAGGAGCAATGTCATGGGCTGGTCCATGAGGTCACGAAGAGTCGGAAACGACTGAACGAATGAACAACAACAATACAATATAAATAGTTTTATATTATAATACAATAAAATAGTAACATAATAGTAATATAATAGTATTGTAATACAATAATCCTGCTCAGCCCTGCTGCCATTGTCCGGTGGTTTTTGTTGGTTTTTTTTTTTTGTCATGTCACGAGCGACTTGAGAAACTGCAAGTTGCTTCTGGTGTGAGAGAATTGGCCGTCTGCAAGGACGTTGCCCAGGGGACGCCTGGATGATTTGATGTTTTTATCATCCTTGTGGGAGGCTTCTCTCATGTCCCCGCATGAGGAGCTGGAGCTGACAGAGGGAGCTCATCCACCTCTCCCCGGATTCAAACCTGCGACCTGTCGGTCTTCAGTCCTGCCGGCACAGGGGTTTAACCCACTGTCCGGTGGTGTCCCACAGCAATTGGTATTGTACCCCATGTTGTTTAACATAAAGCTGTTGGGGGAGATCATCCGGAGCTTTGGAGTTCGATGCCATCTGTACGCAGGTGATGTCCAACTCTATTACTCCTTTCGACCTGATGCTAAGGAGGCTGTCCAGGTCTTGAGCCGGTGCCTGGCGGCAGGACCGTCTGGATGAGAGCGAGCAAACTGAAGTTGAATCCTGACAAGAAAGAGGTCCTCCTGGGTATAGGGTTACAGCCTGTGTTGGATGGGGTTACACTCCCCCTGAAGGCACAGGTTCGCAGCTGGGGAGTCCTCCTGGACTCATTGCTGAGCCCGGAACCTCAGGTTGTGACGGTGGCTAAGGGGGCTTTCGCCTAATTAAAACTTATGCGCCAGTTGCACCCCTACCATAGGAAGTCAGATCTGCCCACAATGGTCCACACTCTTGTTACATCCTGAATAGACTACTGCAACGCGCTCTACGTGGTGCTGCCTTTGAAGAATGTTTGGAAGCTACCAATGGTGTAATGCAGGGGTCCTCAAACTTTTTAAACAAAGGGCCAGGTCAAACTGTTGGAGGGCCAGATAATTTGAAAAAAAAAACATGAATCAATTCCTATGCAGACTGCACATATCTTATTTGTAGTACAAAAAAAGCTTTAAAACAATAGAATAATTAAAATGAAGAACAATTTTAACAAATATAAACTTATTACTATTTCAATGGAAAGCGTGGGCCTACTTTTGGCTGATGAGATAGGATTGTTGTTGCTGTTGTGTGCTTTTAAGTAGTTTCAGACTTAGGTTGACCCTGAGCAAGGGCCAGGTAAATGACCTTGGAGGGCCGCATTCGGCCCCTGGGCCTTAGTTTGAGGACCCCTGGTCTAATGGGTGGTAGCCAGACTGCTCACCGAAATAGTGTACAAGGAAAATACAACTCCCCTCTTACGTCAACTCCACTGGCTGCCGGTTTGTTACTGGGCACAATTCAAAGACAAGAGGGATCCTCTCACCTCTGCAGGAGTCTACCGTGTACCATGCAGCTGTGGACAAGTCTACATAGGGACCACCAAACGCAGCGCCCAGACACGCATCAAGGAACATGAAAGGCACTGCAGACTACTTCAACCAGAGAAGTCAGCCATAGCTGAGCACCTGATGAACCAGCCTGGACACAGCATATTATTTGAGAACACAGAAATGCTGGACCACTCCAACAACCACCATGTCAGACTACACAGAAAAGCCATTGAAATCCACAAGCATGTGGACAATTTCAACAGAAAGGAAGAAACCATGAAAATGAACAAAATCTGGCTACCAGTATTAAAAAACTCAAAAATTACAACAGCAAAACAACAGAGGGGAAACAAACAGGCACATAAAATCACTCTCAACAAGAGATTCCCCCCAGGCCCTTCCAAGCCATTGAATGCTAATCAAGGTGATCAGCTGAAACATTCACAGCTAACCCCAGCAGACAAAAGTCCTTTGTCTCACCCTGGTCATTCCACAGATATATAAACCCATTTTTCCTACTTCCAACAGACCTCACTACCTCTGAGGATGCTTGCCATAGATGCAGGCAAAACGTCAGGAGAAAAATTGCCTCCAGAACATGGCCATATAGCCCGGAAAAACCTACAACAACACAACAATTCAAAGTGTTGGCTTTGGCTTATAAAGCCCTAAACAGCCCCAGCCCAATTTATCTGCCCGAATGCATCTCCCTCTATGAACCACCGTGGAGACTAAGATCTTGGTCACAGGCATATTTGGTGGGGACGGGAGAGAGAAGAGAGAAAGCCTTCTCAGTGGGTATAAAATCATATAATAATAATAATACTGTTGCGATAAAATAGAATAATAATACAATAATATAAATTATATATAATAGTAAAACAATAAAAATAACATAATAAAATATAATAGTAATAATACAACAATATAAATTTTATATAATAGTACAATAAGATAAATAACAATAAAGTAATGCAATAAAATAGTATATTAATACAATAATAGTATAATAATACAATAATACCTGGAACCCCAGGTCTCGGTGGTGGTCAGGGGAGGCTTTTGCACAATTAAAACTTGTGCACCAGCTGCGCCCGTACCTTGGGAGGTCTGACTTGGCCACAGTAGTCCACACTCTGGTTACATCCTGTTTAGATTACTGCAACGCTCTCTACGTGGGGTTGCCTCTGAAGACTGCCCGGAAGCTCCAACTAGTCCAACGAGCGGCAGCCAGATTACTAACAGGAGCGGGGTACAGGGAGCATACTACTCCTCTGTTGCGCCAGCTCCACTGGCTGCCAATTAACTTCCGAGCACAATTCAAAGTGCTGGTGTTAACCTATAAATCCCTAAACGACTCAGGCCCAGTTTACCTGTCCGAACGGATTCTCCCCTATGAACCATCAATATTGTTAAGATCATCTGGAGGGGCCCTGCTCTCGGTTCCACCGGCCTCGCAAGCGCGCCTGGTGGGGACGAGGGACAGGACCATCTCGGTGGTGGCCCATCGGCTCTGGAACTCCCTCCCACTGGAGAGTAGAACTGCCCCTTCTATCTTGACGTTCAGAAAACAGGTGAAAACCTGGCTCTGGAAACTGGCATTTGACGAGTGAGTCAATAACTCGTGGCTATATGGATGGATGGTGATGAACAACGATTTTATTGTGACGACTTGGCCACTGTAATTATATGATTGTATTTTTGGTATTTTAATGTGTTCGTGTATTATGGAATGTGATATTTTTAAAACGATTGTGATATTATTGTTGGAAATCGGCCTGAGTCCCTCCACGGAGGTGAGAAGACCGGTATACAAAAGTTCTAAATAAATAAATAATATAAATTATAAATATTAAATAATCTAAATATAATAATGTTGTAATAAAACAGAATACTACAATAATATAAATTATATATATTAAATATAACAATATACGAATCAAATAAAATAAACAAATTAACTGACACAGTAAAAATGGTGACATAGTAAAGCACATATAATATTCATAAATCATAAACAGCAATATAATATATATATAATAATAATTTATAAATAGCGAAAAAAGTTATATAGAATCATCATAAAATGTTAATAAAAAGACAATAATATATAATATGATAGTAATAATAATAAAAACACAATAAAATATAAAATAGTAATAAAATGATAATAATGTAATAAAATGCAGTGTAGGAGAGACGAGGATAGTTGATGCATATATCTATGGCTACCTGTATATTTTGTATTTTATTTTAAGAGGACTAGATGTATGTATGTTGTTGTTGTTCATTCGTTCAGTCGTCTCCGACTCTTCGTGACCTCATGGACCAGCCCACGCCAGAGCTCCCTGTCGGCCATCACCACCCCCAGCTCCTTCAAGGTCAGTCCAGTCACTTCAAGGATGCCATCCATCCATCTTGTCCTTGGTCGGCCCCTCTTCCTTTTGCCTTCCACTTTCCCCAGCATAATTGTCTTCTCTAGGCTTTGCTGTCTCCTCATGATGTGGCCAAAGTACTTCAACTTTGTCTCTAGTATCCTTCCCTCCAGTGAGCAGTCGGGCTTTATTTCCTGGAGGATGGACTGGTTGGATCTTCTCGCAGTCCATGGCACTCTCAGCAGTTTCCTCAAACACCACAGTTCAAAAGCATCTACCTTCCTTCGTTCAGCCTTCCCTAAAGTCCAGCTCTCACATCGGTTGGTTACGACGGGAAATACCATGGCTTTGACTAGGCAGATCTTTGTATGTTGTATGTTATGTCTGCATTGTTTGTTGTATGTTGTACGTTATGTCTGCATTGTTAGTTTTTGATAAGGCCAATTGGCTAATCAATAAAAAAAATTATTGTTGTAATAAAATAACATTAAATGATTAAATAACACAATACAATAGTAAAAATGAAACATAATAATAAAATATAGAAATTGATAACGAAATAGAATAAAAATAGGTATTTTAAAATAGAAAATATAGACATTAATATCAGATAATTATAGAAATAGAAATTGGCTAATCAATAAAAAATTGTTGTTGTAATAATTTTTTTTTGTCGTGTCAGGAGTGACTCCTGGTGTGGGAGAATTGGCCGTCTGCAAGGACGTTGCCCAGGGGACGCCCGGATGATTTTTGATGTTTTATCATCCTTGTGGGAGGCTTCTCTCATGTCCCCGCATGAGGAGCTGGAGCTGATAAGGGAGCTCATCTGCCTCTCCCCAGATTCGAACCTTCAACCTGTCGGTCTTCAGCTAAACAAGATGTCCATAATAATAATAATGATTTTTTTTTTTTGGTCGGGTCAGGAGCGACTTGAGAAACTGCAAGTCGCTTCTGGTGTGAGAGAATTGGCCGTCTGCAAAGACGTTGCCCAGGGGACACCCGGATGATTTTTTTGATGTTTTATCATCCTTGTGGGAGGCTTCTCTCATGTCCCCGCATGAGGAGCTGGAGCTAATAGAGGGAGCTCATCCCCAGATGTAATAAAATAACATAAAATGATTAAATAACAGAATACAATAGTAAAAATATAACATAATAATAAAATATAGAAATTGATAACGAAATAGAATAAAATTAGATATTTTAAAATAGAAAATATAGACATTAATATTAGATAATAGTATATAGAAATAGAAATTGAGAATAGAATGGGATAAAATAGAAATATAACAATTGATAATAAAATAGATAAGAATATAGAAAAAATATAGAAATAGATAATAAAATAAGTATAGCAAAAGTAATGGATAAGAAATGAGAAAACAATAAATAAATAAAGAAATTGATAATAAAATAGAATAAAATATAGAAAAAATATAGAAATAGATAATAAAATAAGTATAGCAAAAGTAATGGATAAGAAATAAGAAAACAATAAATAAATAAATATAGAAATAGATAATAAAATGGAATAAAATAGATAAAAATATAGGAAAAATATAGAAATAGATAATAAAATAAGTATAGCAATAGTAATGGATAAGAAATAAGAAAACAATAAATAAATAAATATAGAAATAGATAATAAAATAGAATAAAATATTGAAAAAATATAGAAATAGATAATAAAATAAGTATAGAAAAAGTAATGGATAAGAAATAAGAAAACAATAAATAAATAAAGAAATAGATAATAAAATAGATAAAAATATAGAAAAATATAGAAATAGGTAATAAAATAAGTATAGAAAAAGTAATGGATAAGAAATAAGAAAACCATGAATAAATAAATATAGAAATAGATGATAAAATAGAAAAAAATATAGAAAAAAATATAGAAATAGATATTAAAATAAGTATAGCAAAAGTAATGGATAAGAAATAAGAAAACAAATAAATATAGAAATAGATAATAAAATAGAATAAAATAAATAATAATAATAATAGATAACAGTATAAAATATATAAATTGATTAAAAAAATAAGAGAATAACATCAAAATACAGAAAGGGATCATAAAATAGAATAAAAGTATTTTAAAAATATAGAAATTGATTATAAAAAATAATAACATGGAATAAAACATAGAAAATGACAATTAAAATGGAACAAAGTGATGATTAAATGCACAAGGTATTGAAATAAATATTTAAACGCTAAACCATTCAAACCTTCTGCGAGGCCTAGTCTTTTTTCTCCTCACCTGAAGCGCTGCAATCCGCACAGACTTCGCTGCTCCGGAGTCGTTTCGACATAATAATAGTAACAACAACAACAGTCTTGAGGAGAATAGTCTGAATCCGCACCCGCCAGAAAGGAAAAAGAAAATGTTTCTACTGCGCATGCGCACACCGTGACGTCATTTGCGTATGGCAAAAGGCGAGGGAAATGGCAAAAGCATAAGCCAATAACAGACATCTCGGCGCCATCTTGGCAACTGGCAAAGTATAGGAAGTTGAAGCTGCCGCCGCCATGTTTATTTTGGCCAATAAAATAATAATACATAAAATAATAATCTAATATTAAAATAATTTATTTCATGTTATTATATTGACATTTTAAATCATTATATTTTAATTAAATTTATATTTTATTATACATGTTATATTGTTATTTATTTATTATATTTTGTTCACATTATATTTTAATGTAGTATACTATATTATACATCTATCTTCTTTCTTTCTATCTATCTATCTATCTATCTATCTATCTATCTATAAAAATGCTCTGTGCATAATGAGTACCTTAAAAACAAAAGAACCAATGAATGAAATCACACCAAATTTGGCAACAACACGTCTCACAACACAAAGAGTGACCATCACCCAAAAAATTATGATTTTGTCACTCGGGAGTTGTAGTTGCTGGGATTTATAGTTCACCTATAATCAAAGAGCATTCTGAACTCCAGCAACAATGGAATTGAACCAAACTTGGCACACAGAACTCCCACACCCAACAGAAAATACTGGAAGGGTTTGGTGGACATTGACCATGATTTTGGGAGTTGTAGTTCACCTACATCCAGAGAGCACTGTGGACTCAAACAATGACGGATCTGGACCAAACTTGACACAAATATTCCATATGCCTAAATATGAACACAGATGGAGTTTGGAGGAAATAGACCTTGACATTTGGGATTTGTAGTTACTGGGATTCACAGTTCACCTACAATCAAAGAGCATTCTGAACCCCACAAACGACAGAATCAGGGCAAACTTCCCACACAGAACCCCCATGACCAACAGAAAATACTTAAGGCCACCCAGTCCAACTCCCTTCATCAGGGCAAGAAAACGTAATCAAAGTCCTCCTGACAAAGAGCCATCCAGCCATAGATAGATAGATAGATAGATAGACAGACAGACAGACAGACAGAGATAGATAGATAGATAGGGAGTTGTAGTTGCTGGGATTTATAGTTCACCTACAATCAAATAACATGTTGTTATTTTCTGTTAATCATGGGGGTTCTGTGTGGGAAGTTTGCCCCAATTCTGTCGTTGGTGGGGTTCAGAACACGCTTTGATTGTAGGTGAACTATAAATCCCAGCAACTACAACTCCCAAATGTCAAGGTCTATTTCCCTTAAACTCCATCTGTGTTCATATTTGGGCATGTGGAATATTCGTGCCAAGTTTGGTCCAGATCCATCATTGTTTGAGCGCACAGTGCTCTCTGGATGTAGGTGAACTACAACTCCCAAACTCAAGGTCAATGTCCACCAAACCCTTCCAGTTTTTTCTGTTGGTCATGGGAGCCCTGTGTGCTAAGTTTGGCCCAATTCCATCATTGGTGGAGTTCAGAATGCTCCTTGATTGAAGGTAAACTATAAATCCCAGCAACGACAATTCCCAAATGACAAAATCATTTTTTGAGTGGGTTGTTAGGTGTCTTGTGTCCAAATTTGGTGCCAATTCCCCCAGTGGTTTTTGAGTTCTGATGGTAGCACGAACTAACATTACATTTTTTTATTTATATAGATTATAATTTCTTCTATTTTAATTTTATATATACTTTATTTAACATTCAAAATAGGGGGGGTTGCCCTCATCAAATATGGTGCCTCCGCTCGAAACAAAGCCGGTGCCCTCTTCCAACATGGCCGCTTTTGCCGCCTTGACATGCAGCCGGGAAGCGGTTACATTGCCATTTACGCATTGCCGGCGCTTTCCCTTACCAATCATGGCGTCCGAATTGATGTGGTAAGGGACGCTTGCCCTCAACCAAAATGACCGCCGTGGCTTCGGATACCGGATAAAGAAAACGAGGCCTTCAGCCAATGCGATATGTTGGGGTCCTCTCAGTTTAGTAGTGTAAATCGCTGCCTGCGTGAAAATACTTTTGCAACGTATAGACGCGGTTACAGTACTGTCCTCCTTAATAAGGATGCAAATAAGGGTAAATAACTACAAATTTTCATAATGAGCGACCCCCGAAACGACTTCCTGTTGCACAGAGCCGCTTGGGACAACGACTTCCGGCGTTTGGATTCACTCCTGGAAACAGGAAAGGTAGATAGATGAGATTGCAATAAAATACAATAAAATAAATTGATTTTATTTTATTATTTAAATTATACTCTATGATTTATATGATTATTTTTAATTTTATTTTTTTAGATTTTCATTTTATATATTATATATTATATTTTTATTATGTTATTTCATTATTTTATTTTATAATATTTATATTATATATTATTAGTAGATTTTATATTATTATATTATATTATATTATATTATTATATTATATTATTAGTAGATTTTATTTTATATTATATTATTTTATGTTATATTTTGATATATTATTATATTTTATATGATATTATCATTATATTATTTATATTATATTATTAATTATTTTATATTATCTTGATTTGTTATTATAATATTATGTTATATTTTATATTATATTATTTTCATTATATTTATTTATTATTTACATGGCTTATATTTTATTATTTGATTATATTATTTGATTTATCTATTTTGTATTTTTTTATTTGCATTATATTATGTTATATTTATTGTCGAAGGCTTTCATGGCTGGAATCACTAGGTTCTTGTGGGTTTTTTCGGGCTATATGGCCATGTTCTAGAGGCATTTTCTCCTGACGTTTCGCCTGCATCTATGGCAAGCATCCTCAGAGGTAGTGAGGTCTGTTGGAATTAAGAATATGGGTTTATATATCTGTGGAATGACTGGGGTGGGGCAAAGAGCTCTTCTCTGCTGGAGCTGTGTGTTAATGTTTCAACTGACCACCTTCATTAGCATTTGAAGGCCTGGCTGAGCCTGGGGGAATCTTTTGTTGAGAGGTGTTAAGATGTGGCCATATAGCCCGAAAAAACCCACAAGAACCTATATTATATTTACTATATTTATTGTATTATATTATATTATATTATATTATATTATATTATAGCTGCTCTTCCGTTTCAGGTTCCCTAAAGCTATAGCGAAAGGTAAAACTATATATATACATAACAAATATATTTATATTATAAATATATCCGCATGCTTATTCCAGAGCCATTAAGACACTCATGACCATGATCATCGTACAATCATAATAAATGTCCCATTGTCTCTTTGTTTTACAAAGTCGGCTTTGTAAACAAAAACAAAAAAGGATTGTGTTTGTTTGTGCATGTTGTTGTTTTTGTCATAATCATCCACAAAACAGAGAGGGAAGCAAAATATATATATTAAATATTCCATCGTTATTTGGAAGTTATAAATAGTAATGTAAAGATAAAAAGTAATTTTATCTAGTAATATAATTATAAGACAATTATCTTCTATACATCTATCTATCTATCTATACACATAATAAAAGTGAAAATGTGTATGTGGTGAAGGTGTCCACTTGCACAGACAGCCTCCCGCCTTCACAAACAACTATAACCCACAGTGCTGAAGAGCCACCAAAAGCCGTCCCTCCAAGGTTATGGTGGGCGCCATGAACATGTATCCCAAACCCTGCCAATGTCCTTCCCAAGCACCATCCTGTCCCCCACTCAAGTGAAGGCTTTCATTCTGGGAGAATTTCATCCTAGAAGTTCTGTTTTTCCTCCAGAATTGACATCCCAGGGTTCCTTACTCTTTCCATTGCAGTGGAATTTGCATGACCCCACCCACTGCATGACCATTAACCCTTTCCTACCCTTTTCTATGGCACCCAGCAAACGGGAATTGATCAGCAACTGAACAAGAGATTTGGGGGAAATTGACCTTGATTTATAGAAGCTGTAGTTCACCTACATCCAGAGAGCACTGTGAACCCAACCAACGATTGATCTGGACCACACTTGCATGGATGATGGGATTTGCAATACCTTCACTCACTTTTAGAGGCCACTACAACCCCCACGAATGGCAGACCTTGCTCAAACTTGCCACACAGACCCCCCCCCCTCAATGACCCACTTTACGTCTTAATGTCAGGGGAAAACCTTTACCTGTTTATAATTATAATTGTGAATATATATACTAGTAAATTATACAATATACTAATATAATATAGTATAGTTATAATAGTGAATATATATATATATGTATATATATATAAGTAAATATAATGATATAAAATAAATGTGTAATTCAACTATATTTATAGTAGTGTGTGTGTAAATATATAAACTAATTAATATAATTGCAATAGAGAATATATTATTATTATTACATTATATGATCCAACCTTCTCGCCATAGATAGTCATAGAGTCCTAGGCTTGGGAGGGTTTACTTAAGGTCATCTAGTCCAACCCTCCTGCCAAAATAGAGAAATATGGACTTCTAGGGGGCCCTAGAGGTCATCTAGTCTGATCTTGGCTTTTTGTACAGGAGGAAGTGGACAGGAAGGACCCTCGAGGCCGGACGCCTCTCCACTTGGCTGTCTCTTTGGGGCACATTGAGTCGGCCAGAGTCCTCCTGCGCCACAAGGCAGACGTCGCCAAGGAGAACGCCCAGGGATGGACAGGTAACCTGTAGAAAGCTTCTGATTGATAACCTATAATCAATCAATAATAAGTGTTTCAAATGGTACAGATGTTGATAAGTAACCCATAGAAAGCTTCCAATTGATAATAAATAGTCAATCAATAATAAGTGCTTCAAATGGTACAGGTGTTGATAGCAACCTGTAGAAAGCTTCTGGTTGATAACCAATAATCAATCAATAACCAATAAGTGCTTACAATGATACAGATGTTAACCAGCCTGGATAGGTAACCCATAGAAAGCTTCCAATCGATAACCAGTGATCAATAAGCACTTACAATGGTACAGAGGTTGATCAGCCTGGATAGGTAACCCATAAAAAGCTTCTAATCTATAATCAATAAATAATAAATAATGTTATCAATATGTGATCAATAAACACTTCAAATGGTATAATTGTTGATCAGCTTGGACCAGATAACTCATATAAACCCATACAAACCTTCCAATTGATAATCAATAATCAATAGCAATAAATAAGCTCTTCTAATGGTACAATAGTTGATCAATAATCAATCAATACTCAATAAGTACTTTTAATGGCAGAATGGTTGATCAACCTGGACCAGGTAGAAGTCCATACAGAGCTTCCAATCAGTAATCAATCAATAATCAATAAACACCTTTAATGGTATAATAGTTGATCAGCCTAGAAAGGTAACCCATACAAAGCTTCCAAGCGATAATCAATATCCAATCAATACATAATCAATAAGTGCTTCAAATGATCACCAATAGGTGATCAATAAGTGCCTTTGTTGGTGCATTTGCTGGGATTAGAGCCCCATGAAAGTGGGGAAATGTGAATGACACAAGTCAGAAGTGCCAATCACTGTCCAAACTGCCAATTTGTAATCAATAAGTGATCAATAAGTAATGTGTTTTCCTATAGTCCTGCATGAGGCGGTGAGTACCGGAGACCCCGAAATGGTCCATTTGGTCCTCCAGCACCGGGATTTCCAGCAGACAGCCAATACTTTAGGAGGGGTTCCCGAGCTGCTCCAGAAGATCAATCAGGTTTTTATTTATGTACTAGCTGTCCCCTGCCACACGTTGCTGTGGCCCTGTCTGTGTATATGTGTTTTGTGTGTGTGTATATATATTTGTGTATATGTGTATATGTGTGTGTTTGCATATATATATTCAAACACACCGCGCTGAGTCCCCCTTGTGGGGAGAAGGGCAGGATATAAATATATGAAATAAATGAAATAAATAAATATATGTGTGTGGTTTTGCGCATGCATTCGTGTTTTTTATTTTTTTTAATTTTGGCTTTTTTAGTCTCCTTAGCTGTGTTTTTATGAGTGATGGTCATTTGTTGGCCTGATAGGTGTGTCCAAATTTGGTGATAATTCGTCCAGTGGTTTTCGAGTTATGTTAATTCCACAAACAAACATTACATATATATATAAAATATGGGTTTTCCTTCCAGACACCGGACTTCTATGTAGAGATGAAGTGGGAGTTCACCAGTTGGGGTAAGACATATTTCTCTCTTGGTCTTATTTCATATTTTATTTATATTTTATACTTTATTTTTACTTTTTTATATTTTATGTATTTCAAAATAATTTTAAATACCTTCATACATATATATACATACACACATATTTATATATGTATAGTTACCAATTTTCTACCAGCCTAATAACTTCCTATATATTTTATACTTTTGATTTTTTATTTTATTTTATGCTGTATTTCATTCTTCATATTTTTTTTTTTACTAGCTTGGGGACCCGGCGGAGCCCAGGTTATTTAAGATAGGAATTGTTTGTTTGTGCTTCAAGTTTAGTCTAGATCCAATGTCAGATGGGTTCAGTGGGTGCAGGTGAACTCCAGCTCCCATCATCCATAATCCATCCTCTTCCAAACAGCACCAGAATGTAGAGTTGGCCATGGGGGCTTTGTGTGCCAAGTTTGGTCTTGTTCAGTCATTGGATGAGAGTCGCAGCGGTCTTGGGAAGTGAGTGGAGGTACTTCAAGTCCCATCATCCATGGTCCGCCCTTCTCCAAACTGCAGTAGGATGTAGAGTGGATCATGGGGGCTCTGTGTGCCAAGTTTGGTCTTGATCAGTCATTGGATGAGGGTCGCAGCGGTCTCAGAAAGTGAGTGAAAGTACTGCAAGTCCCATCATCCATAGTCCGTCTCTGTACACAGGGTGAACTACAACTCCCAGGTGGGTGGGTCAGTACCCTCCCCCCCCCCCAAAAAAAACTCTTCCAGAATGTTCTCTTCATTACCAGGGTTCTGTGTGCCAAGATTGGTCCAGATCTGTCATCGGTGCCCTCTGGACGCAAGTGAACTATAACTTCCAAAATGATGGTCAATTCTCACGAACCCCTGCATATGTTCAATTGGTCCCGGGGCTTCTCTTTGTCAAGTTTGGTCCCAGTCCATTGTCGGTGATGGTCACAGTTTCGCTGGATGCAGGTGAACTACACCTGCCAGATTCCTAGGGCAATCATTTTTATCCCTAAATCTTCCCAGACCTCCTTGAGGATGTTATTTTTTGTTTTTCCTTTCTTTATTTCAATTATTATCTTATATATTTTACTAGTTATTCCTTTCAAATTTTCATGCTCCTCTACATCCCTTCCATTTATATTTTATATTTTTTATATTTTAAACTTTATTATTTATTTATTTTCTATTCTTTTATATTTCCATCTTTTTATTTTATTTTTTATTTTGTGTTTTATTTTATATTTTATATCTTGTTATATATTTATTTTATTTTATATTTTATTATTTTATAATATTTTATTTCATGGGTCCCTTTGTGGTCGCCAGTTTTCTCCCAGCCTCATTTCCTCCTATGTACTTCATTTTTTCCCCTGCTTATCTTTCTCTTCCAGTACCACTGGTGTCACGCGTATGCCCGGCGGATGTGTGCCGCATCTGGAAGAGTGGGGCTCGCCTGCGCGTCGATATCACACTCCTCGGGTTCCAAAACATGAGCTGGGAGCGTGGGAGGAGGAGCCTCGTCTTCCGCGGAGAAGGTGATAGATGGAGAGATGGATGGATAGATAGATAAATGGATAGGTAGGTGGATAGATGAAAGATAGATAGATGAATAGATAGATACATAGATGCGTAGATAGATGGATGAAGAGATAGATATAGACAGATAGATACATAGAAAGATAGATGATAGAGTGATGGATCTATAAGAGGCCTACTTTCAGGTTCCAACTTATAGATAGATGGGTCAATGGGTGGATGGATAGATAGATGATAGTGATGGATCTAAGAGAGGCATGCCTTCAGGTCCCAATTCATACATAGATGGATAAATAGAGAGATAGACTGATAGATGCATAAATAAATAGAGGATAGAATAATGGACTGAAGAGAGGCTTACCTTCAGGTCCCAGTACATACATAGATGGATTAATTTTGCCTTCCAACTGAAGCAGTACCTATTGATCTACTCACATTTGCATGTTTTTGAACTACTAAGTTGGCAGAAGCTGGGCCTAACAGTGGGAGCTCACCCCGCTCCCTGGATTTGAACTGCCAACCCTTCAGTCAGCAAGTTCAAGAGCTCAATGGTTTAACCTGCTGCACCACCAGGGGGCTCCCAATAGATACATAGATGGATTAATGGATAGATATAAAATAGAGTGATGGACCTAAGAGAGGCCTACCTTCAGGTCCTGATAGAGACAGATAGATTCATAGATAGATAGATAGATAGATAGATAGATAGATAGATAGATAGATAGATAGAAACTGTAGAGAGAGATAAGTAGATAGATAAATAGATAAATAGATAAATAGATAGATAGACATATAGACATAGATAGATGAATTGATAGATAGATAGATAGATAGATAGATAGAGGTTATAGAGTGATGGACCTAAGATACACCTACCTTCAGGTCCCAATAGAGACATAGATAGATACATAGATAGATGCATAGAAAATAGATAAATGGATGGATGGATATATAGAAGATAGATGAAAAAGTGGATAGATGGATGGATGAATTGATAGATGGATGGATAGATAAGTGTGGTTTTATATGATTTCTGCTTAATGTTTTTATGTAAGATGTAAGTTAATTGACAGTTATGTTATTATTTAATTTTTGTTATAATTCTGTTGTAGATGTTGCTTCTTTTTGGGATCAGAGTGGTTCATTTTTGTATTTTATGAATGTATTTGGCATTCAATGTTTTCCATTTTTTGGTTTAATCTGCCCTGAGTCCCCTTGGGGAGTGAGGGTGGAATGTTGTTGTTGTCAACCCAGGCTTCCCTTTCTTCTTAGTTGTATCCTTTTACGTTTCCATCTAGATTTTTAAAATAGTGGCTGGCGTTCTTACCCAGTCACAGTTGAGCGTCCTTTACCTCATCCTGCACCTATTGGACCTGTCGGATGGGGTCTTGAAGTCCCAGTCCGTAGGTTTTGCACCATCCTGTTTTAAACTACTTTGGTGGGGGAGCCTTTGGCTCTACCTAGACGTTAGGAAAGGCAGGAATCTGGAAAAGCCTTGAGGAGCTTCAGAAACCTGCGGTGTCCGCCATAGTTGGAAGAACTTTGAATGTATTTTAATCATGTCTAATATGTTGTAATTTTAAACTATTTGTTGTTTTGAGGCAATGTATGCGTGCCATCGTAAACCACCTTGAGTCCCCCTGCTGGGGTAGAGAAAGGCGGAGTATAAATATGGCAAATAAATAGATAGATGGATCGATAGATGGATGAAAGAATAGATGGATGGCTAGATTGATAGATGGATAGATGCATGCATGGATGGATGGATAAATGGGTGGATGAAGAGATGGATAGATGGATGAATCTATGGTCCTCCATTCCGACGCCATCATGGCTTCCTGTCCTTTCCAGAGTCAGGCCAATGGGCAGAGTTGATGGAGGTCAACCACGAGGAGAAGGTCGTGTGGATGGAGCGCTTTGAGCTGTCTGGGCAGATGGGCCGCCTTACACTAGACGACATGACACCCCGCAGGCAGGAAGTGGAGCGCCGCCTGACCTCCCCCCTCCTCAGAACTGTCCTCGACACACGCAACATCGCCTTCGAGAGGTCAGGGGACAAGGCCAGGAGGGTGGGACAGGGGTCGGGCAGCCCCCTAGTGGGCTCTTCCGACTATTATATTATTATAGAATAATAATATAATAATCATAGAAATAATAAGATATAATCGTAACAGAAATAATATGTACTATAATCATAGAAATAATATAATCCTTGAAATAGTATCTATACACATGACAAAAGTGAAAAATGTGTATGTGGTGGAAGTGTCCACTTACACAGACAGACTCCCATTTCCACAAAGAACTATAACTTCCGCCATGCAGAAGACACCAATGGCCCTCTCTCCAGTGACATTGCAGGTTATAGTGAGGGCCACATCCCAGGGTACCTTTCTTCCTCCATTGGTGCAGAATTTGCATGATCCCACCCACTGCCTCTCCCTTAACCCTTTCCTAACCTTTCCTATGGCACACAGCAAACAGAGGAATTGATCAGCAACTGAACAAGAGGTTTGGGGAAAATTCACCATGATTTATAGGAGTTGTGGTTCACCTACAACCAGAGAGCACTGTGAATCCAGCCAGCAATGGATCTGGACCACACTTGTCATGGATGATGGGATTTGCAGTACTTTCACTCACCTCCAGAGACTACTGTGACTCCCATGAATGACGGACCTGGAACAAACTTGGCACACAGACCACCCATGACCCACTATACATCCTGGCGTGGATTAAGGAGGGATAGGCCATGGATGATGGAACTTGCAATACCTTCACACACTTCCAGAGATCACTGCGACCCTCACCAATGACAATCACACACTTCCAGAGATCACTGCGACCCTCACCAAGACCAAACTTGGCACACAGAGCCCCAATGACCCACTTTATAACCTGATTCGGTTTGGGGGACTACACAACCCCCATGAATGAGCGGCCTGGACCAAACTTAGGGCACAAAACTCACACGACCAATAGAACATAGCCAAGAGAGTTGTCTGTGGGGGGAATGACCTACCCGCATTCCAGTTGTAGTTCACCCTGCACCCAGAGCACTCTGAACCCCACCAATGGTAGATCTGGACCAAACATGGCACACAGAACATACTAGGAGAGTTTGAGCGAGGCCTAACCCACCCATGTGGGAATTGTAGTTCACCCTGCACCCAGAGAGCATTCTGAAGCCCCCAATGGTGAATCTGGAATACACATGGCACACAGAACATTGATGGCCAGCATACTGGAGAGGGTGGGCGGAATAACCCACCTGCATGGGAGTTATAGTTCACCCTGCAGACAGAGCACTGTGAACACCAAAACCTAAAACAAACACCCCAAAATAAACAATATATAATACCATACAATTATATAATAATAGAAATAAAAATACATATAATAGTAATAGAAATAATAATATATAATATGATAACAGAAACACATCCGGTTTTTGGGTCTGGAAGACGGAGCGGAGCGAAGTGGTCAGCGACTATGAAGCCAAGGTCTATACAGCGAACAACCTGAACGTGGTGACGTGCATTCGAACAGAACATCTCACCCAGGAAGAAAAGAGACGGTATAAAGGTAATTAATTTTTATTTTTAATTTTTTGAAAAATATTTTAGTATTTTAGTATATTTTTAAAACATTTTAATATTGAAATGTATTTGATTTTAATACTGTAATATTTTTATTTATTTATGTAATATTGTTTACTTTGTTATATTTTAAAATTCTTATTTCAATAATTGTAATCATTTTAATATTTTAATATAGTATTTGTTTTAATATTTCATATTTTGTTCTATTTTATTGCAATATTTTTATTTAATATTTTATTTTATTATAATATTAGTTTGGGGACCTGTTGGTGCCCAGGTTATTTTGGAAAGGCATTGTTTGTCGGTGCTCCAAGTTTAGGCTAGAGCCAATGTCAGATGGGATCAGTGGGTGTGGGTGAACTACAACTCCCATATGCTAGTTCCATGGTCCATCCGCCTCCACACCAGGATGCATAGTGGGTCATGGGGGCTCTGTGTGCCAAGTTTGGTCTTGATCCGCCATTGGTGTGGGTTGCAGTGGTCTCAGGAAATGAGTGAAGGTTCTGCAGATTTCATCATCTATTGTCCGCTGTCCACCAGGAAGTATAGTGGGTCATGGGGGCTCTGTGTGCCAAGTGTGGTCCTGATCCGTCGTTACTGTGGGTCACAGTGGTCTCAGGAAGTGAGTGAACGTACTGCATCTCCCATCATCAATTGTCGGTTCTCCCTGTAACCACACCAGGACATAAAGTCTGTGTGCCAAGTTTGGTTCAAGTCTGTGATTTGTGGGGGCCACAGTGTTTTGTGGGAAGTGAATTGGGTGAATGTATTGCAAATCCTGTCATCCATGGTCCCTCCTCCTCCAAACCGCAACAGGATGTATAGTGGGTCATTGGGGCTCTGTGTGCCAGATTTGGTCATGATCTGTCATTGTTGGGGGCTGCAGTGGTCTGTGGGTGCTGAAGGGTTTGAAAGTACTGCAAATCCCATCATCAGTGGTCCATCCTCCCCCAAATCGCACCAGGACGTAAGGTGGGTCATGGGGGTTATGTGTGCCAATTTTAGTCCAGGTCCATCATTTGTGGGAGTCACAGTTGCCTGTGAAAGTGACAGCCAATCAGAAAGCTGACAGATACATACACCGCCCTCCCTCCACATACAAACACTGACTTTTGTTATAGATAATTAATTATGTTGCATTATATTGGGTACCTGGCACTGCCCGGGTGATTTGAGAAAGGCATTGTTTGTGTGTGCTCCAAGTTTAGTCTAGATCAGTGGTTCTCAACCTGGGGTCCCCAGATGTTTTTGGCCTACAACTCCCAGAAATCCCAGCCAGTTTACCAACTGTTAGGAATTCTGGGAGTTGAAGGCCAAAAACATCTGGGGACCCCAGGTTGAGAACCACTGGTCTAGATCCAATATGGGCTGCATTCAGTGGGTGCAGGTGAAGTATAGCTCCATGATCCTTCCTCCTCCAAACTGCATCAAAATGTAGAATGGGTCATGGGGGCTCAGGGTGCCAAGTCAGGTCGTAGGTGTGGGTTGTAATGGCCTTTGGAAGTGAGTGAAGCTACTGCAAGTGCCATCATCCATGGTCCATTGGCCCACAAAACCCAGCGAGACGTAGAGTGGGTCATGGGGGCTCTGTGTGCCAAGTTTGCTCTTGTTCAGTCATTGATGTGGGTTGGTGAGGTTCAGAATGCTCTTTGATTGTAGGTGAACTACAACTCCCAAATGGCAAGGTCTATTTCCCCCAAACTGCACCAGTGATCACATTTGGGCATATTGAGTACTCATGCCAAGTTTGGTCCAGATCCATCATGGTTTGAATCCAGAGTGCTCTCTGAATGTAGGTGAACTACAACTTCCAAACTCAAGGTCAATGCCCACCAAACCCTTCCAGTATTTTCTGTTGGTCATGGGAGTTCTGCGTGCCAAGTTTGGCCCAATTCCATCGTTAGTGGAGCTCAGAATGCTCTTTGATTGGAGGTGAACTATAAATCCCAGCAACTACAACTCCCAAATGACAAAATCAATCCCCCCTCAAACCTCACCAGTATTCAAATTTGGGTGTCTCGAGTATTTGTGCCAAATTTGGTCCAGTGAATGGAAATACATCCTGGATTACATGACGATTCATAACAGTAGCATAATGATAATTATGAAGCAGCAACCAAAATAATGTTATGGTTGGGGGTCACCACAACAGGAGGAACTGTATTAAGGGGTCGCGGCATTCGGAAGGTGGAGAAACACTGGTATACATCATTTTAATATTTTAATATATTTTATTTTTTCTTATTTAACATTTTAAATATTTTAGTAATTTCCCTTTATTTCAATAACTATTCCTATATCTTTATTTCTATTTTCTTTTCCAGCCGAACGGAGCACCTTTGAGTCTCTCCTGGGGACCATAGAGCACAAAGACGAGGCACAGCAGGTGAGCAAGTTTCCCAAAATGGCCGCGTCACTTACTATAATCTATTTTATTATTATATACTATTATATACTATTTTACATTATATTATATTATTATTACATATTATTCTTTTCTATTATAATAATATATTCTATATTATTTTATAATTATTATATATAATACATTTTATATATTATTTTACATTATTACACTATTATATTATTTTATTGTTTTATTTTACATTCTTGTTTTGTATTATACAATATTATATCATAGTATTTCACATTATAATATATCATATTACATATTATAATTATAATTTTTTACAATATTCTATTACATTACTTTATTAATATATAACATAACTAGCGGTCCCCAGCCACGCGTTGCTGTGGCCCAGTCTGTTGATCTGGAAAATAAAGTAATGAGAAAATATTGGTTTCTAATATATGTAATTTCTTTATGCTTTGGGTAAACAGTATTTCTTGCTGTTTCTTTGTCAGTGTTGATGTGGAGAGTGTCTGGTTTGCCTACTCTTTTTTTTTATCGTGTCATCAGCAACCAGACATTTGTATTACATTTTTAACAAAAACAAACAGACAGACAGACAAAGGACAGAATTTGCAAGCTTGGTAGTTGATTAAATGTCCTTTGACCAGTATCTGGCCACTTGGAGTGCTTCTGGTGTTGCCGCAAGAAGGTCCTCCATGGTGCATGTGGCAGGGCTCAGGTTGCATTGCAGCAGGTGGTCAGTGGTTTGCTCTTCTCCACACTCGTATGTCGAGGATTCCACCCTGTAGCCCCATTTCTTGAGGTTGGCTCTGCATCTCGTGGTGCCAGAGCGCAGTCTGTTCAGTGCCTTCTAAGTCGCCCAGTTTTCTGTGTACCCAGAGGGGAGTCTCTCATTTGGTATCAGCCATTGGTTGAGGTTCTGGGTTTGAGCCTGTCACTTTTGGACTCTCGCTTGCTGGGGTGTTCCAGCGAGTGTCTCTGTAGATCTTAGAAAACTATTTCTTGATTTAAATCGTTGACGTGCTGGCTGATACCCAAACAAGGGATGAGCTGGAGATGTCTCTGCCTTGGTCCTTTGACTATTGGCTGCTACTTCCCGGCGGATGTCAGGTGGTGCAATACCAGCTAAGCAGTGTAATTTCTCCAGTGGTGTAGGGCGCAGACACCCCGTGATAATGCGGCATGTCTCATTAAGAGCCACATCCACTGTTTTAGCATGGTGAGATGTGTTCCACACTGGGCATGCGTACTCAGCAGCAGAGTAGCATAGCGCAAGGGCAGGTGTCTTCACTGTGTCTGGTTGTGATCCCCAGGTTGTGCCAGTCAGCTTTCGTATGATATTGCCTACTCTGGAAACACATTTAGGGATCCCTTTCAAATCTATGATACTATATCTGTGTGTTTGTGAATCATATCTATCTATATTTATGGCTGGATGGCTCTTTGTCAGGAGGGCTTTGAATACATTTTCTTGCCCTGGTAAAGAGAGTTGGACTGGATGGCCTTAAGTATTTTCTGTTGGTCATGGGGGTTTCTGTGTGGGAACTTCGGACCAATTCTGTTGTTCGTGGGGTTCAGAATGCTCTTTGATTGTAGGTGAACTATAAATCTCAGCAACTACAACTCCCAAATGTCAAGGTCTATTTCCCTTAAACTCCATCTGTGTTCATATTTGGGCGTATGGAATATTTGTGCCAAGTTTGGTACAGATCCATCATTGTTTGAGCCCACAGTGCTCTCTGGATGTAGGTGAACTACAACTCCCAAACTCAAGGTCAATGCCCACCAAACCCTTCTAGTGTTTTCTGTTGGTCATGGGAGTCCTGTATGCCACGTTTGGTTCAATGCCATAATTGGTGGAGTTCAGAATGCTCTTTGATAGTAGGTGAACTATAAATCCCAGCAACTACAATTCCCAAATGACAAAATCAAAAATTCTGAGTGAAGGACATACATTGGGTTGTTAGGTGTATGCTTTCCAAATTTGGTCTCAATTGGCCCACTGGTTTTTGAGTTCTGTTAATCCCACAAACGAACATTACATTTTTATTTATATAGATTACATTATTATTTTACATTATTATACTATTATACTATATTATATTATATTATTTTACATTAATTATAATACAATACATAAATTATTACATTATATTACATATTATTGTACATTATTCTATTATTAAACCCTTATATTATATTATTAGTATAGTATATTATTATAATTAATATAAAATCCACTTCGGCCACTCTAGGACCGAAGCACAGAGTCCGCCTCAACCAACAACCCGACGGCCATCTCCCCGGAAGAGTACTTTGACCCCAGATTCGACCTCAACAACCGGGACATTGGGAGGCCCAAGGAAGTGACCGTCCGCACACAGAAGTGAGACAGGCCTAAATACTGTGATATTTGAGTTATACATTTTTATTTGTATTTCACTGTAATATCACAATAACTTATTTAGGTATTTTTCTTTTTTCTTTTTGCTGTAATATTTTATATACTTTACTGTAAAATCTCAATGTTTCATTTACATATTTTTATAAAATATGTTTAAAATATTTTATTTTATTTATTTTATTGGAATATCACAATATTATTTTGATTTTATTTTATTATAATGTTTTATTAATTTTGTGATATAATATTTTATTTATATGTATTTATTTTATTTTTTGTAATATTTTATTTATTTTATTGTAATATCGTAATGTTATTTACGTATTTTTATTTTAATATTTTAAGTGTAATATTTTTTATTTTAAAGCAATATTGCTGTATTTTATTTATGTTTTCTTTATTAAAATTAATTTATTTCTTTGTAATTTTATTGTAATATTTTATGTCTATGTTTAAATTTTATTGTAATATTTTATTGTAATATCGTGATATTTCATTTAAGTGTTTTTATTCTTATATTTAAATGTTTTATTTCATTATATTTTATTATATTGTAGTAATATCAAAATATTTTATTTATATGTATTTGTTTTAATATTTTAATAATCTTAAAAAAGTTTTAGAAATATACCCCAAAATATTTGCAAAAAATAATCGTAAAAATATTCACAAAAAATAAACATATTCACAAAAATAATCCTAAGAATATTCCCAGAAATAGTAACAACAAATATTCATTTAAATATTCACCAAAATAATATTAAAATATTCACATGCCTTTACGTCTGTCTTACAAGGTTGAAAGCAACCCTGTGGATGAGCGAGGCGTTCCCGCTGTCGCTGGTGGAGCAGGTGGGCCCCATTGTGGAACTGATGGCGCGCAGCAGCCCCCACTTTGCCCGGCTCCGAGACTTCATCGCCCTCGACTTCCCCCCCGGCTTCCCACTCAAGATTGGTATATGGATATTTTAAAGATTATTTTAATGAATATTTTAATGATTATTTTCTGGGAATATTTTTGGGAATATTTTAATGATTACTTTCTGTAAATATTTTTGTGGATATTTTTGTCAATATTTTAATGATTATTTTCTGTAAATATTTTTGTGGATATCTCAATGATTATTTTATGTGAATATTTTAATGATTGGTTTCTGTAAGTATTTTTTGTGGATATTTTTATGAATATTTTCTGTAAATATATTTGTGATTATTTTAATGAATATTTTAATGATTATTTTCTGTAAATATTTTTGTGGATATCTCAATGATTATTTTCTGTAAACATTTATGTGGATATGTTTGTGATTGTTTTCTGTGGATACTTTTGTGAATATTTTATGATTTTAATGAATATTCTAATGAATATTTCTGTGAATATTTTTATGATTAATTTGTGAACATTTTAATGATTATTTCTAGTGACTATTTTTGTGAATATAATTGTTAATATTTTGGTGAATATTTTAATGATTATTTTTGTGAATATATTATGTATATTCCTGCAAATATTTTGTTAATATTTGTATGATTATCATGTTGTAAATATTTTTATCGTCTTGTAGATTTTTTGTAAACATTTCTGGGAATATTTTATGAATATTTACTTTATTTTGAATATTTGAATATTTATTTTATTTTAATGAGCTCCTCCTGTGAATCCTTTAGTTTACTCCAACCTTGGCTTCCTTCCTTCTGTCTCTCTCTTGCTCAAAGATCTCCTTGTTCTATTTTTATTGTAATATATTTTAATAATATTTTAAATAATTTAGTTTACTATTATTTAATATAATATATGTAATATCAATAATTATATTTTAAATATTTTATTATTATCTAATAACCTAATATAATAATTAATTTCTGTAATAATTTGTAAAAGAATGCTACTTAAAAATAATTTTAATAGTTTTTTATTGAAATATTAGAAAATTACAACGAAAGAGGGTAAATATTTGAAAGATAGAACAGTAGGAAAAGAGAAAAAACACCACCCCCCAAGGTCCAAAAGAGAAAAAGAAAAAAAATTAAAAATCAAAAGTCAAAAAATCAAAAGTCAAAAAAGAAAGAATCAAAATTTAAAAAAAAAGTTGACTTCCATCTCTTCATCCGGTGTTGTATCTCCCAAAATAAAAATGTTTCCATTGCTTCCAAACAAAAAAAGTTCTTCTTACTTACTTCTTTCTTTCTCGTAATTATCATAGAGGGTCCAATCTGTCCTCTTTATCGGGTTCCCGGTATTTTTTTTTTCAAAAAAAAAGTTAGTTCATCCATCTCTCTTATTTCTCTAATTTTCCCTAACCATTCTTCTATGGTAGTGATACTGTCCTGTTTCCAAAGTTTTGCCAAAGATATTCTCGCCACCGTCATAAGATAGGTAAATAATTTATCTTCATTTTCATCTTATTGTAATTCTAAATCTGTGAAACCTAATAGATAATATTCTGGTTTCTTCTTGAATACTCTCATCAGGATTTTTTGTGTTTTTTCATGTACCATCGACCAATATTTCACTATTTCTTTACATATGATAAAAGGTACCTGTCTGGTGACAACCTTTCCAACATTTATCAGAAGATTTTTTGTTTATTAGAGCCAATTTCTTAGGAGTTGTGTACCATCTGTGGAACATTTTTATCCAGTTTTCCTTTAAATCTGTCGCAAAGACATATTTTAACTTTTTGTTCCACATCTGCTCCCACTCTCTAAATTGAATAGGTCTTCTTATATTCTCTGCCCATTTTATCATACATGGTTTAACCTGTTCACATTCCATTAGCCAAGTTAAGAGTATGTTGTAAATGACTGAGATTACTTTTTTCTTCGTCTTCAAAATCTTGTCCCAAATTGTTTCTTCCCAGGCAAAACCCATCTTATTATCTTGTTTAACATATTCTTTCATTTGCAGATAATGTAGCCATGTCATATTCACATTTATTTCTTTTATTTGCTGATAAGGTTTAATCTCACTAGTATTCCTTACTAGAATGTCTCTGTATGTTGGCCACGCTCTCCAGCCTAACAGTCTTCTTTGATGTGCCTCCATGGATGAGACCCATAACGGCGTTTTGTCATAAAAATATTTCTTATGTTTCATCCAGACTCTTAATAAAGATGCTCTCACAAAATGGTTTACCACCTCACCCACCTCATAGGAAACCTGCTACAAAACAGGAGCTTTTTTGTTGAGTTCCAGGGCCAGAGAAGCAGATGGCGGAAACAGAAGAACGGCCTGCCTCAGGGGAGCATGCTTGCTCCATCCATGTTCAACATCTACACAAATGACCAACCACTGCCAGAAAGGACAGAGAGTTTCATCTATGCTGAAGATTGTGCCATTACTGCTCAAGCAGGGAGCTTTGAGATGGTAGAACAGAAGCTTTCCGAAGCTCTAGGTGCTCTTACTGCCTATTACAGGGAAAACCAGCTGATCCCCAACCCATCTAAAACACAGACATGTGCCTTTCATCTCAAGAACAGAGAAGCATCCCGAGCTCTGAGGATGACCTGGGAAGGAATCCCACTGGAGCATTGCAGCGCACCCAAATACCAGGGAGTCACTCTGGACCGTGCTCTTACCTACAAGAAGCACTGCCTGAACATCAAGCAAAAAGTGGGTGCCACTTTTCATACGAAAGCTGACTGGCACAACCTGGGGATCACAACCCGACACAGTGAAAACATCTACCCTTGCGCTGTGCTACTCTGCTGCTGAGTATGCGTGCCCAGTGTGGAACACATCTCACCACACTAAAACAGTGGATGTGGCTCTGAATGAGACATGCCACATTATCACGGGGTGTCTGCGCCCTATACCACTGGAGAAATTCCACTGCTTAGCCGGTATTGCACCACCTGACATCCGCTGGGAAATAGCAGCCAATAGTGAAAGGACCAAGGCAGAGACATCTCCAGGTCATCCCTTGTTTGGGTATCAGCCAGCACGTCAACGACTTAAATCAAGAAATAGTTTTCGAAGATCTACAGAGACACTCACTGGAACACCTCAGCAAGCGAGAGTCCAAAAGTGGCAGGCTCAAACCCAGAACCTCAACCAATGGCTGATACCAAATTAGAGACTCCCTCCTGGGCACACAGAGGACTGGGCGACTTGGAAGGCGCTGAACAGACTGCGCTCTGGCACCACGAGATGCAGAGCCAACCTTCAGAAATGGGGCCACAAAGTGGAGTCTCGACATGTGAGTGTGGAGAAGAGCAAACCACTGACCACCTGCTGCAATGCAACCTGAGCCCTGCCACATGCACAATGGAGGACCTCCTTGCAGCAACACCGGAAGCACTCCAAGTGGCCAGATACTGGTCAAAGGACATTTAATCAACTACCAAACTCACACATTTTGTATTTTCTCTGTTTGTTTGCTTTGTTCTGTTAGAAATGTAATATAATCGACTGGTTGCTGATGACTCAATAAATAAAATAAATAAACAAAATGGTTTCCAATTTAGATCATGCCCTTCTAAGTTCAGACATTTTTCATTTTCTAACGTCATCCAATCTCCAGTCCATAAGAGAGCACTTGCTTCATGATATGTTTTAAGATCGGGAAATCCTAGTCCACCTCTCGTTTTCTTATCAATTAAATTCAAGTACTTAATTCTGGGTCTTTTCCCATCCCAAACGAATTGCATTAGTTCTTTATTCCATTTTTTAAAAGCTGTTTGGTCTCTGATTATGGGTATATTTTGAAATAGAAACAGTAATTTTGGTAATACATTCATTTTAATAAGCGAGATCCTACCTAATAAAGATAGGTTCAAAAATTTCCATTTTTTGAGATCTTTCTGTATTTTATTCCAAGCCTCGTCATAATTATTCTTCAAGACTTGACCATTTTTTGCTGTCAACCAAATCCCCAAATATCTTAGTTTCTTTACTATTTCCATTCCCGTATTCATTGCAATTTTCTCTTGTTTTTCCTTTTCTAGATTCTTAGTTAGTATTTTAGTTTTCCCTTTGTTCATTTTGAAGCCTGCCACGTTTCCAAATTCTTGGATTTTTCCAATCCAATTCTGCAAATTGTTTATTGGGTCTTCCACTGTTCCCAATACATCGTCTGAGAAGGCTCTAATTTTATATTCATATTTTCCAATTTTTACTCCTTTGATACTTATGTCTTCTTATGTCTACTTATTTTCATCATCAATGGTTCCAAAGCCATTATAAAAATTAAAGGGGATAACGGACACCCTTGTCTTGTTCCTTTTGTAATCAGAAATTCCTCAGATAATTGGCCGTTTATCTGTATTTTGGCTTTTTGTAGATCATAAATAGCATTAATTTAATGTCTTAATACTTTGTTTTAATACTTCAATACAATAATTTCCATAGTGTATTTTTCAAAATTTATCATAATTTCTGTAATAATTTTCAGTAATAATATTTTAATTTTTTTAATTTATTACTATAATTTTGGTAACATAATTTTCAACAATAAGAAATTTTCATTTCTTTTATTTTGAATATTTTGAATATTTAATATTTTAATATTTATTTTATTGTAAAGCGTTGTTCCTTTAGTTTACTCTGACAGGGGTCCTCAAACTAAGGTCCGGGGGCCGGATGCGGCCCTCCAAGGTAATTTACCCGGCCCTCGCTCAGGGTCAACCTAAGTCTGAAATGATTTGAAAGCACACAACAACAACAACCCTATCTCATCAGCCATAAGTAGGCCAACACTTCGCATTGAAATACTAATAATTTTATATTTGGTTGTTGTAGTTTTTTTTTGGGCTGTTTTTTATATTATATTTGTTAAAATTGTTCTTCATTTTAATTATTGTATTTTTTGCACTACACATAAGATATGTGCAGTGTGCATAGGAATTCGTTCATGCTTTTTTCAAATTATAATCCGTCCCTCCAACAGTTTGAGGGACTGTGACCTGGCCCCCTGTTTAAAAAGTTTGAGGACCCCTGCTCTAAGACTTGTGCTTCCTTCCTTCATATTCCGGCACAGAGATCCCTCTGTTCCACGTTCTAAACGCCCGCATCACCTTTGGAAATGTCAACGCATGTCGTGGGGAAGAAGTGGCGCAGAACGTCCCGGAAGATGGCCATCTTCCTCCTCGAGAAGCCCCTCCCTTCGTGGTTGACCCATCTGTCTTCGAGGCCCCGCCCACATACCACCGCCAAAACAATGAGGACAACAACGACAGCGGGAGGAGCGTAGGGCGGGCAACGCAGGACGAGGACAACAAGATCATGCAGTTCGCCATCCGGCAGAGCTTGATCGAAACCCGACGCGGAGAGGTAAGGAGGAACATTACAAAACTTAGTCAATATCTATCTATCTATACCAGGGGTCCCCAAACTAAGGCCCGCGGGCCAGATATGGCCCCCCGAGGGCATTTGTCCGGCCCGCGGGGTGTGGAGAAGGGGGGGAGGAGGCGGGCGAAGCAGCTTCGGGGCCGCTTCGTCCTCCGCCTCCCTGGGCCCAGCCGGCTCTTCTCCTGCTTTCAGGAAGGGGCCTGGCCTCATCCTGACAGCAGGAGAAGGGGGGGGGGGGGAGGCGGTGGGCGAAGCAGCTTTGGGGCTGCTTCGTCCTCTGCCTCCCTGGGTCCGGCTGGCTCTTCTGCCTTCGGGAAGGGGCCACGAGCTGCGTGCGTCCGCAGAGCAGAGCCAGGCGGAGCAGCAGCCGCATCCTGGGCATGGTGCGCCTCCCGAGCCTCTACCTGTCAGGGCAGGGACTCAATGGGCTTCCCTTCAAGGCAAGGAGCAGAGGGAGGGGGTCAGTGTGGAGGGAGCGAGCGAGGGAGGGAGGGGTCTCCTTCCACCAGGGAAGCACCCGCCAAGACCCACCTCCTCCTCCTCTTCCTCCTCCTCTGCTGGGCAAGAACCCCCTCACACCAAGAACATTCACACCTAGCTCCAGCAGACAAGAGTCCTTTGTCCCACCCTGGTCATTCCACAGATATGTAAGCCCTTTTTCCTAGTTCCAACAGCCCTCACTACCTCTGAGGATGCTTGCCATAGATGCAGGCGAAATGTCAGGAGAGAATGCCTCTAGAACATGGCCATACAACCCGAAAAAACCTACAACAACCCAGTGATTCTGGCCATGAAAGCCTTCGACAATATATTTATATACATATATTTTAATCCCCAGGAGCCCTTTGGCCCAGATTCAGATGGCGCCGTTGCATACTCCCAAGACCTCAGCCTTCAGTACCAAAGGTAAGGATTTTGATCAAACAGGAAGTCACTTCCTGTTTTGGGAAAAAACCTAAAAATTGGGTGAATTGTGGAACTTGCTTAGGCGATCCCTCGTTGTCCGAGTATGATAGTCTTCTAGGGTCAGTGTCCTGGCAGTGGGTCTGTAGGTGACTGTGGAGCCCTATACTTGATCTGCATCTTCTCCCACAATGAGGGCATCAGTTTCCAGGTGGAAGACGGTCCCGGTCGGGGTTGGCTTGATGCGCCTTCCTCTTGGCATGTTTCTCTCTTTCACCCTCCATTCATGCCTCTTCAAATTCTACAGCACTGCTGGTCACAGCTGACCTCCAGCTGGAGCGCTCAAGGGCCAGGGCTTCCCAGTTCTCAGTGTCTATGCCAGAGTTTTTAAGGTTGGCTTTGAGCCCATCTTTAAATCTCTTTTCCTGCCCACCAACATTCCATTTTCCGTTCTTGAGTTCGGAGTAGAGCAGTTGCTTTGGGAGATGGTGGTCAGGCATCCGGACAACGTGGTCAGTCCAGCGGAGTCGATGGTGGAGGACCATTGCTTCTTCCAGCACACTGACATTTGTCCACCTGTCTTCCCAAGAGATTTACATGATTTTTTGGTGGAAACGCTGATGGAATCGTTCCAGGAGTTGCATGTGACAGTCCATGTTTCGCAGGCATATAGCAGGGTTGGGAGGACAATATCTTTATAAACAAGCACCTTGGTATCCCTACAGATCTCCCGGTCCTCAAACACTCTCCTTCATTCGGAAAAATGCTGCACTCACAGAGCTCAGGTGGTGTTGTATTTCAGTGTCAATGTTGACTTTTGTGGAGAGATGTCTGCCAAGATAGCAGAAATGATCAACATTTTCTAGTGTTACACCATTAAGCTCTATCTCTGGCATTGGAGAGGGATTGGCTGATGAATGCTGGAAGAGCAGTGGGATTACTGGAGGACCGTTCCCAGGTGGTGAAGCTGGGAGACTCATGCTCGGACCCCTGGCTTTTGACCTGTGGGGTCCCGCAAGGCTCTATTTTGTCTCCCATGCTTTTTAACATCTACATGAAACCGCTGGGAGAGGTCATCCGGAGTTTTGGAGTTGGGTGCCATCTCTACACAGATGACACACAACTCTACTACTCCTTTCCACCTAACTCCAAGGAAGCCCCTCGGGTGCTGGACGAGTGCCTGGCCGCTGTGGCTGGCTGGATGAGGACAAACAAGCTGAAGATTCATCCCGACAAGACAGAGGTCCTCCTGGTAGATCATAAACCAGGGTGGCAACCTGTGCTGGATGGGGTTACACTCCCCCTGAAGTCACAGGTCCGCAGTTTGGGTGTCCTCCTGGATTCATCACTTACGCTTGAAACTCAGGCGTCCGTGGTGGCCGGGAGGGCCTTTGCACAATTGAGACTCGTGCGCCAAGTGCGACCGTACCTCGTGAAGGCGGATCTGGCCAAGGTGGTCCATGCCTTAGTCACCTCTAGACTGGATTACTGTAATGCACTCTACGTGGGGCTGCCCTTGAAAACGGCCCGGAAATTCCAGATGGTCCAACGGGCGGCAGCCAAGTTGTTAACCGGGGCTCCTTACAGGGAGCGGTCAACCCTCCTGTTTATTTATTTGCTTTATTTATTTATTTGCTTTATTTCTATACCGCATTTTTCAGCCTGATAAGGCGACTCAATGCGGTTTAAGGAGCTCCACTGGCTGCCATTCATTTTCCGGTCCCAATTCAAGGTTCAGGTTCTCACCTACAAAGCCCTGAATGGTTTGGGACCCGCCTACCTTCGTGACAGCATCTCTGTATACGAACCCACACGATCTCTTTGATCATCGGGAGAGGCCCTGCTCACGCTCCCACCTGCATCGTAAGCGCGATTGGTGGGGACGAGAAAGAGGGCCTTTTCGGTGGTGGCCCCTCGACTCTGGAACTCACTTCCTAAGGACATCAGGCATGCCCCAACTCTGGCAGTCTTTAGGAGGAGCTTGAAGACGTGGTTGTTCCAGTGTGCCTTCCCAGAATAATGATCCCATAGCACTTTGTCCTCCAAAGCACTTTACATTTTTTAGGTCTGCTTGTATGTTTCCACAAACTGTCCCATCCCGTTTTTCGCCCATGTCCAGCATTATTTTTAATTTTAACTACATTTGGCCTACCCATAGATTTTAAAGTGTGTTCTCCTATTGATAATGTTTATGTTATTGTTTTATTGTTTTGTTGTTTTTAAATTGTTTGTATTGTTTTATTGCTTGTATTGTTGTATTTTGGGCTCGGCCTCATGTAAGCCGCACCGGGTCCCTTGGTAGCGGGGTATAAATAAAGTATTATTATTATTATTATTATTATTATTATTATTATTAGCAGACCTTGGCTAGATTAACCATTGGACAAGTGAACTGAAGAACCACTTGTCCCTCTCATCAAGAAGGTTAGAGAAAAACTTGACCTTGTGGTGTGCACACGTAGTTTCGTTTGCAGCGGATTCCACAAGAGTTGTAAGAGTGGGTGGAAAAATTGGTGGTAGCAAAAATTCCGAAAATTGTGTGCATTCAGTTCGGGACTAAAAACCATCTCACTGTCTCTGTTGTGGTGCAGGGCCTTGGAGGAAAGCTTGCATCCAGCCCCGGGGCTGATGCCGAGGGACCCCTCGAGCTTTGAGCGGGACCTGCAGCTCGCCATGGAGCTCTCCGTCCGTGAGGAACAAGAAGCGGAGCGTCGATGGCGTCAGGAGGAAGACGCCGCCCTCCAGGAGGCTCTGCGGCTCTCCCTCACAGAAAAGTAGCAAATCCTGGAGGCAAAATGGCGACCTTTGGGCACAAAATGGCCTCCCTTGTTTTCACAGAGACCAGCCAAGGCTGGAGCAATATGCGGAGCGAGGAGACGGTCCGAATCCTGTAAACAAAATGGCTAAGGCGGAAGACAAAATGGCCTCCATACTCTTCCCTCTCAAGAGATGCCTATCATCGGAATGAGAATTCATTTCGTTCTTCCTCTCAAGGACAAAATGGCTGCCATTTCTGGACAAATATCTGAATGAAAAGCTCATTTCATTCTTCCTTTCAGGGACAAAATGGCTGCCATGGAGACAAAATGGCCATCATTATCTCACCTCTTAAGAGGACAAAATGGCCACCCATTTGGGGCCTATCATCCCAATGAGGATGCATTTCATTCTTCTCTCAAGGACAAAATGGTCACTGTGGAGGAAAAAATGGCCACCATTCTCTCTCCTCTTAAGAGGTTGAACTAACTGCTTGTTTTTGGCCTATCTCATTTTTAATCTTTAGGACAAAATGGATGCCTGTTTTCGGACAAATATCCCAATGAGAATTCATTTAGTCTTCCTCTTAAAGTCAAAAAGACCAGCATTCTCTCCCCTCTCTTAAGAGGGCAAAATGGCCGCCATTTTGGTACAAATATCTGAATGTATATTCATTTAGTTCTTTCACTTTAGGACAAAATGGCCACAGCAAAGGTCAAAATGGCCACCATTTTCTCCCCTCTCTTAAGAGGACAAAATGGCTGCCCATTTTGGGGCAAATATACCAATGAAAAGCTCATTTCGTTCTTCCTTTTGAAGACAAAATGGCTGCCATGTTCTTTCTTGGTACAAATATCCATTTTTGTCATGCATGGCTGCCGTTTTTCTCTTTAAAAAACCCAAAATGGCTGACTTGCATTCTCACTGCAGACCAAAACGGCGTCCATTTTGGGGACAAATATATCCGAATGTAAATTCCATCGTTAGGAAGACCAAATGGCTGCCGTGGAAGACAAAATGGCCGCCATGTTTTCTCCCTTCTTTAAGAGGAGACAAAATGGCCACCGTTTTGGGAGACAAATAGGATCTGAATGGGAAAAATAGTATTTCGTTGTTTCTTTCTAACCGAAAATGGTGGAAATGCCATAAATTACCTTTATTTTGCCTTAAATATATATGTATGTATATATATTGCCTTTCAGCAAAGAGTATACCAAAGACAGGATCTTTCTATAAATTATAAATCTTTTTCTTTCGTAATTTTTTTTGGAATTCTAATTGAATATATATGATTTTACATATATTTAATATATATTTCTTTTTACTCAGGTTTATAATTCTAATTCAATTATATATGGAAAATAAGGAATATATATATATATATATATATATATATATATATATATCTTTTCCTTATTTCAACTCAGGTCTATAATTCGAATTCATTTTATATATTATAATTTATGATATAAATTATAATATATATAATATATATTCATATAATATATTATATTAATGTTTTAATTGATTTAATCGTTTGGCTTTTCCCCTCCTTTTTAAAAATATTATTAAAATGTATATATGAATGTTAACAAATGTAATTTTTAAGGGAAAAATACACAGAAAATTGCCTTTAAAATTACTTTTTATTATTATTATTATTTGACTCATTTTTGTGCAATAATTAATAAAAGAAACTTGAATTTTTTTGGCTGTTTTAAGTAGTTCCATTTTTCACAATGTTTGCAGATCATTGCATTGGCAAGAATTTTTTTTTTATAGAAACAAAAATAAAATAAAAATAAAACATCTATACACATAACAAAAGTTAAAATGTGTGTATGTGGCAGAGGTGTCCACTTACACAGACAGCCTCCGGCCTCCACAAATAGGCTCTGGTTCCAAGCGCTCCATTGACACTGCAGGTTAGAGCAAACTCCTTGAACATGTAGCTCAACCCAAGCCAATGTCCTTCCCAAACACCAATCGCCCAAGAAATGCTTTCATTCGGGGATCATTTCATCCTAAATCAGTGGTTCTCAACCTTCCTAATGCCGTGACCCCTTAATGCAGTACCTCATGTTGTGGTGACCCCCAACCATAACATTGCTTTTGTTGCTACTTCATTTATTTATTTACTTTACTTTACTTTACTTTACTTTACTTTACTTGTATACCGCAGTTTCTCAGCCTAACAGGCGACTCAACGCGGTTTACAACAAAGGTACAACAGTCAACAATATACAATTTAAAACCATAAAAGCATAATACACAATCTTGACACAACAATAACAACCCAATGCATCTCATGACTAAAATCGTGATCCAGTTTCGTCGTCCATATTACCATTCCTGTAATCATCACATTCATTGCACCGATTAACCAAATGCCTGTTCGAACATCCAGGTTTTTAATCTTCTTCGGAACACCATCAGCGAGGGGGCTGATCTTACCTCCATGGGAAGGGCGTTCCATAGCCGAGGGGCCACCACAGAAAAGGCCCTGTCTCTCGTCCCCGCCAGCCGCACCTGTGAAGCAGGCGGGATAGAGAGCAGGGCCTCCCCAGAAGATCTTAGGGTCCTGGTGGGCTGATAGGCCGAGATACGTTCGGATAGGTAACTTGGGCCAGAACCGTTTAGGGCTTTAAAGGCCAACGCCAGCACTTTGAATTGAGCCCGGTAGCAAATCGGCAGCCAGTGGAGCTGGTGCAGCAGAGGAGTTGTATGCTCCCTGCGCTCCGCTCCTGTTAGTATCATGGCTGCCGAACGTTGGACTAATTGGAGCTTCCGAGCCGTCTTCAAAGGCAACCCCACGTAGAGAGCGTTGCAGTAGTCTAAACGGGATGTAACCAGAGCGTGGACTACCGTGGCCAAGTCAGACTTCCCAAGGTACGGGCACATTTCACTACTGTTTTTCATTTCACTACAGTAGTCATTTCACTACTGTTATAAATCATAATGTAAATATCAGATATGCAAGATGTATTTTCATTCACTGGACCAAACTGGGCACAAATACCCAATGCACCAACATGTAAATGCTAGTGGGGTTGGGGGAGGATTGATTCTGTAATTTGGGAGTTGTAGTTACTGGGATTTATAGTTCACCTATAATCAAAGAGCATTCTGAACTCCACCAACGATGGATTTGAACCTAATTTGCCATACAGAACTCCCATGACCAACGGAAAATATTGGAAGGTTTTGGTGGGTATTGACCTTGAGTTTGGGAGTTGTAGTTCACCTATATCCAGAGAGCACTGTGGACTCACGCAATGGTGGATCTGGACCAAACTTGGCACAAATACTCAATATGCGCAAATGTGAACACTGGTGGAGCCTGGGGAAAATAGACCTTGACTTTTGGGAGTTGTAGTTGCTGGGATTTATAGTTCATTACAATCAAAGAACATTCTGAACTCCACCAATGATAGAATTGGCTCAAACTTCCCATATGGAATCCCCATGACCATCAGAAAATACTGTGTTTTCTGATGGTCTTTGGCGACCCCTCTGACACCCCTTCGCGACCCCCTCAGGGGTCCCGACCCCCAGGTTGAGAAACACTGTCCTAAATTATTCATTTTTTTTCTCCAGAATGGATATCCCAGTGTTCCTTTCTCTCTCCAAATTTGCAAGAACCCACGCACTGCTTCTCACTTAACCCCTTCCTACCTATTCCTATGGCACACAGAAGTTGATCAGCAACTGACAGGGGCGGCTCGTCCATTATGCGAAGTAAGCGGTCGCAGAACACTTTTTTTTACCAGGGGCGCAGAGGCGCCTCTGTAAATGCCCCTCGACCGCCACTTGAGGAGCGCCCCCTCAGCTCACAACAGCCCTAGCAGTCCGGGGGGAGCCTCGTCTTTCTTGCCTCGCTGCCGGGCGATCCTCTTCCCAAAGGGGCCGGGCCCTTGAGCCTCGCCTAGCCCCTCTCGTTCCTGCTCCACCCGGCCACTGGGTGCATGAGCAGAGCCAGCGCTCAATCGTTCTCCGCGTTCGATCCCTTCCCCATGACCGGCTCCCTTTCCCGATCCCCCGGCGCTCTGCCCGCCTCCTCTCCTCTCCCCTATCCGCGGGTGGGCCAAGGGGCGGCGCCGCGGCATCTGGCCTGCTTCAGGTCCGGAGGCGTGTCTGAAGACCCCAGCGTGTGCACCAAAAGTCGCCTCTTCTCCTGACTTTCTCTTCAGCCATTGGGACCAAGAGAGAGAGCGAGAGAGAGAGAGACCCTCCGGCTGGAGGTATCTCCCACCTCCGCTCCCTCCTTTGTTTTTGCGCCTACCTTTAGGAAAGGTGGGCATCTCCACCTCTCTCTCTCTCTCTCTCTCTCTTGGTCCCAATGGCTGAGGAGAAAGTCAGGAGAAGAGGTGACTTTTGGTGCAGGCACGCCTCCGGACCCAAAGCGGGCCAGGCAAGAGAGCAAGTGAGACAAGTGTAGTTACTGGGATGTATAGTTCACCTACAATCAAAGAGCATTCTGAACTCCACCAATGATGGAACTGAACCAAATATGGCACACAGAACTCCCACGACGAACAGAAAATATATATCAATGATTGGTTGGGGGGGGGGCGCCAAAATACTGTTTGCTTACCTTTGAAAATTACCTAGGGCCGCCTCTGGCAACTGATCAAGAGGTTTGGGAAGAATTCACCATGATTTAAAGGAGTTGTAGTTCACCTACATCCAAAGAGAACTGTGAACCCAACCAATGATGGATCTGGACCACACTTGTCATAGATGATGGGATTTGTAGTACCTCCACTCAGTTCCAGAGACTTTTTTTAGCAGAACTAGGAAACTCAAAGGCAGGTCTCTTCCACTAGCCGTTTATGGGTCCTGTCAATTGACCAAACTCCTCAATCTTAGATAGATACGTCCCACCTCGGAACCTAAGATCCTCTGGGGAGGCCCTGCTCTCGACCCCACCTCTATCACAAGTGAGATTGGCGGGGACGAGGAGCAGGGCCTTCTCGGTGGTGGCCCCCCGCCTGTGGAACTCATTCCCAGGGGAGATTAGATCGGCAACGTCCCTTCTTTCATTTAGGAAAAGGTTGAAGACCTGGATGTGGGACCAGGCATTTGGACATTCTGGCAGCTAAAGAAAGACTTGATGACGAGCTGGAACTTGACGAGACGGAAGGGATTTACGGAACTCTGAACGCTGAGCTCAGGATTAGCCTACTACTGTGTTTATGGTGTTGTTGTGTATTGATGATTTAACTTTTAATTTGTAATTGCTTAATTGCTTTTTTATATGTATGTATATGTGACAAGGCATCAAATTGTGCCTTTTTCTGTAAGCCGCCCTGAGTCCCCCCTTGGGGGTGAGAAGGGCGGGGTAAAAGTGACGGAAATAAATAAATTAGATAGCCATTTTTGTATATTATTCCTGGGATCTTCAATAATACACATAATGTGCCGTCGCGCTTGGGGGCTATTAGTCTTAATGAAGGAGGGATGGACGTGGCACTTTTCCCCCAAGGGATTGCTTCTTGCCCTCCTTTAGGAAACCGGAACTCCCAAAAACCCAAAACGCTGTCAATTGCTCAAAATAAGTTTTATTGATCACAAAGTCATTTCTTCAAAGCAATAAGCTGGAAAACTTTAGAGGGGTGAAGAAAAACATACGATACAGTCCCAATCAGTCCTGGGTCCAAGGGGTTTGAAGCTGAGAAGCCTCACCAAGTTTCCTCCTTCCTCAATGGCTGTGAATGCCGGAGCAAACCACAACCCCAGTTCAGATGGCCTATGTCTTGAAGATTCAGAATCTTCCTCTGATGCCAAAAGAACCGGCTTGAAGGCGCTTGGGTCTCCTCAATAATTGTCCAGGACGATCTGGACATAAAGCATGAGTCCCAGGGGTAAAAAACCTCAGAACTGGTGCTAAGAGGTAACTTAAATCAGGGTCCTTTAGAGTCAGGTCTCTTACTCACGTCCATCTGGTACGAACTCTGAAGGCAGAATGAAAGAAAAAAGGAAGTTCTCCCCTCTTGCAGGAAGAGGTGGAGCCAAACAGTACTGATTGACAGCTACAAGCAACCAATCCATACAACTGTACACAAGCAATGTAAAAAGGGGCAGGACTAAGCATAATACAACAGGTTCTTGTAGGTTTTTTCGGGCTATAGGGCCATGTTCTAGAGGCATTTCTCCTGACGTTTCGCCTGCATCTATGGCAAGCATCCTCAGAGGTAGTGAGGATGCTTGCCATAGATGCAGGCGAAACGTCAGGAGAAATGCCTCTAGAACATGGCCCTATAGCCCGAAAAAACCTACAAGAACCTAGTGATTCCAGCCATGAAAGCCTTCGACAATACATAATACAACAGTTTAAATCTTACAACTAACAGTTCTATACATAGGTGGCGCCACTCGCGCCGTCACACATAACATCATCCACAAATGCTCTTGCTTTATATTCTTGTTTGTCCACTTTTGTACCTTTTAGACCTTGGTCCTCTCTAATACCTTTCATTAGGACTTCGAGTGCGAATATAAATATTAAGGGGAACAATGGGCAGCCTTGTCGTGTTCCTTTGCCTATATTGAATTCGTCTGTCATTTGTCCATTTATTGTTATCCTGGCAGATTGTTTTTCATAAATTGCTTCAATAGCATTCTGAAATTGAAAGCCCATACCCATTTCTTGAAATAATAATTTGAAAAAATCCCAATTTAAATTATCAAAGGCTTTCTTCGCATCGAAAGGTAATGAATTCTTTTTGTTGGTGGGTTTCATAATATTCCAATATGTCCAATATAGTTCTTATGTTATCTTTTATATTTCTATCTGGGAGAAAGCCAGCCTGATCGTCACCAATCCAATCTTTAAATTTTTAAAAAATCTATTAGCCAAAATATTTGAAAAAAATATAATCAGTATTTAATAGGGATATTGGGAACGTCTTCAGGATCCGAGCCTTCTTTGTAGATCATAATTATTTCTGCCTGCTTCCATGAATCTGGTATTTCTTAGTCATGTAAGACCTGATTCATTATTATTTTTTAAAGGTATGATTTCATCCTGCATTGTTTTATAGAAACTTGCTGTAAAGCTGTCAGGGCCTGGCGCCTTGTTTATTTTCAAATCCTTTATAGTCTTTTTGATTTCTTCTTCTGAGATATCGTTATTGAAGGCTAATCTTTGTTCGTCGGTGATTTTTGAAAGTTTTTGTTTACTCAAATAGTATGTGATCTCTTTATCTATGGATTCCTTTGTATATAATTTTTATAGAACATTTTGAACTGTTCCCTTATGTCATTGTCTGTTTTGTACACCTTATCTTCCATTTTTATTTTGGAGATGTGTTGTGACAATTTCTTTTTCCTTATCTTCCTTGCAAGCCATTTATCTGGCTTATTCGCATTCTCAAAAGAATATTGTTTTATATATTTTAATTGTTTGGCCATCTGATCCAGCTCTAATTCTCTTTTCTGTTTAATTTGAATATCCAATTTTCTTTTTAATTCTACTTTCTCTGGATCTCTTTTTAATTCCTTCTCCGTAGTTCCTATTTTCTACTTTATGTCCTCCATCTTTTGATTTTTTTATTCTGTTTTTACTGCATTTTGCTGGATCAGATGGCCCCTCATCACTGCTTTGTAAGCATCCCAGATTGTCTGAGTCTTCACCTCTGGCTTATCATTTAAGTTTTAAAAGTCTGTGGTTATATTTTGGTTTTTGTTAATATCTTCCTCCAATTTTAGTAAATTGTCATTTAAGTGCACCAAAAATTTAAAGGACATGCTAATTAGATCAGATCTCACTAAACCTACCATAAAAAGTCTACCAAACCTTAGGGGTCATACTTACTGTGGACACTGTGAATGTTCTGGAATGTTCCAGGAGCTCCAGATTTATTTACTGTGCTTAAATGTTTGTGTGCAATCCCATGCTTGGGATTTTGCAGCAGGGGGTTTCCTGTTATAATTTGCATTTATAGGGTAAGCCACCTGCCAATTATAGTTAGGATCCCTGGTCCTGCCCCCTTTTTGCTTTTTGGAGGGAAGGGGCCATTTTTCAGTTAGTCACAGCAAGGGAAGCCAAGGCAGAGGATGCATACAGATGTTCCTCCTGTGCAAAGGCTTTGTCTTTTAAGACTTCCTGGGGAGAACAGATTAAAGGCCTTTACAGATTCCCAAAGGGTTCCAGGGAACAGCTTCACAGCCCTGAGGACCTCCGGAGGGAATAACAGCTCTTCATCTTCAGCTAAGTGATTTCAAGCCTGGTGGTACGTCTGTTCGGGTCTGAGACGCAGTTCAGCCAGTAACAGACTCAAACCACTCAGGTTTAAGTTCACAGCAGCCTGGGAGGAGCTTTAAAGGGGAATGTTTCTGTTAAACAAAGTTTCTTGAAGATAGTGCCTGTTTCCTGTAAACAAGACTGCAAGAGCCAATAGACTATTTAGAAATCTTACAATTCCTGCTTGTTCATTAATAAAGACTGTTGTATTTAAGCTTAAGTCTCCTAAAGCCTGTTTAATAGGAGAAATTCCTCTAAAGGTTCTTTCTCGGGCCACCGGGCTTCCCGCTGGACGCAAGCCTTGCATCATCTCTTAGAAGCATTTAATTTCAGCTCCAGCGGCGACAGAACAGTGAATGTTGTTCCCAATCCTTGAAGACTCAACAATTCACACACCCAACTATACCCTTAAATAATTTTACCACATGCACAACAGATAATGCAATATATTGTATTTTATGCCCATGTGACCTTCTCTATATTGGAATGACCAGCAGACCTGTCAAGATCAGAATCATAGAACATCACTCATACATAAAAAACAAATACAATGATAGTACTCTTTATTTACATTTTCTGGGAAAAGAACATACATTTACCAACTTCATATTCTTAATTATAGAAAAAATCCACACTAAGCCCCACATGGACACTCAGAATTATCTTTTGCAAAGGGAAGCTTTCTGGGTTTTTAAGTTAAATACAGTGTTTCCTATTGGCCTGAATGATAGACTGGATATCAGCTGTTTTTTGTAATAAGCATCATTATCCACCTTATCTGCTTGAAATTTACACTTCAGCTGACTGTCTGCAATTAGCCCTTGCAGTAATTGCATTGCTCACTATCGAAAACCTAACTGTAGGGCCAGCTTCATACTGTAGATAATGTTGTGACTCAGCTGGAATCTCAGAGTGATAGTGTCAATGATTCTGATGAGGATGATGGGATTCAGATTCACAGTAAGGTCCAAAGCAATGTCTCTGTGATAGACGAGGAACAGCAGGGTACAGAAGTTCAGTTGTTTCCCATAGCAAGGAATGACGTTGTCGATAATGAAACTACTGAGAGCCAAGTGTATTCTGATTCAGGAAGGGAGGACAGTTGTTCTCAGCCAGATAATGAGCAGATTGACCTTGATGAGGCCGGAGCTTTAGATCGAGCTTATAGCTTGGAATTTAAGGTTCGAAAAAGTGTGAGAATCACTAGCAAGAGAGAGAGGGAGGCCAAGGGCCAGAGGAACGCCTTCATGTTTTCCAAAGGGTATTAAACAGGCTGTTTGAAAATACCCCAGTGTCAGAGCAACTTCTCACTTCAGCCAAGAGTTTTAGGATTTACCTTGCGGTTTTCATGTTCATGGTTTCAGGACTTTGTCATGTTCTCATGGGACTTTGCCTTGCTTGTGTCTTCGTGGATCCTGTTTTCCAGTGTTACCTTATATTGATCTTTGGACTATACTTTTGCCTTTTTTGAACTTGTTATCTTTTACTTTAATAAACCATAAACCATAAGCTTGTGTGTTGTTTGGTGTCTGAAGCAAGGTGATTCTACTCTGAGGTGCAACAGATAATGTAAGTAATAACATGCATGTAATCTATCTTATTGGAATGTATACAATTACTTTATCATTATTGAATGTTTGCTTTGGGTGCCTTTTTGGCATATCTATTGCCAAACTAATCTGATCTCTTTTTTCAATAGTTACAAGCTGGGTAGATGCAGGAAATGCCGTGGATGTAGCGTATCTGGGTTTCAGTAAGGCCTTCGACAAGGTCCCCCATGACCTTCTGGCAAACAAACTAGTCCAATGTGGGCTAGGCAAAACTACGGTGAGGTGGATCTGTATTTGGTTAAATGGACGAACCCAGAGGGTGCTCACTAATGCTTCCTCTTCATCTTGGAAAGAAGTGACGAGTGGAGTGCCATAAGCAGGGATCCGTTCTGGGCCCGGTCCTGTTCAACATCTTTATTAATGACTTAGATGAAGGCATAGAAGGTACAATCATCAAGTTTGCAGACGACATCAAATTGGGAGGGATAGCCAATACTCCAGAGGACAGGAGCAGGATTCAAAACTATCTTGACAGATTACAGAGATGGGCCAAAACTAACAAAATGAAGTTAAACAGGGACAAATGCAAGATACTCCACTTTGGCAGAAAAAATGAAATGCAAAGATACAGAATGGGGAACAATGCCTGGCTCGAGAGCAGTACGTGTGAAAAAGATCTTGGAGTCCTTGTGGACAGCAAGTTAAACATGAGCCAACAATGTGATGTGGCGGCCAAAAAAGCCAATGGGATTTTGGCCTGCATCAGTAGGAGCATAGTGTCTAGATCTAGGGAAGTCATGCTACCCCTCTATTCCGCTTTGGTTAGACCACACCTGGAATATTGTGTCCAATTCTGGGCACCACAATTCAAGAGAGATATTGACAAGCTGGAATGTGTCCAGAGAAGGGCGACTAAAATTATCAAGGGTCTGGAGAACAAGCCCTATGAGGAGCGGCTTAAGGAGCTGGGCATCAAATCAAATCATTTATTTTGGTCATTGACCAGCACAGGAAATAGTCACATTTTCATACAAACTTGGCACGTTTGGTACATTAAAAATATAAATATAACTACTGAAGCACAATATGGGTGAGGGAGCGGAACGGAAGGGGAAACAGGGTAAAAACATACAATGCCCAGATCCATCACCAAATTGTAGATTCAGAGAAGAAGACTACTGGACACACAGTTAACTTTTGGGACTAGACATTCCCTGATGGATTTTGTATGCTGCTGCACAGAACTTTGCAACATTGTAGGTTGTAGCTGAATTAATATCTGCAAGTAGCATAGAGGTATAAAATTGTCCTGAATGGCCTGGGTGCTTGTATAACAGAGGTAAGATAAGCCTGGCATGGATATCCCTGTAGAACGGGCACTGAAGGAGCACATGTTCTATTGTTTCTACATGACCCGAGTCACAGGGGCAGAGTCTCTCTGGGAAAGGGACCTTCCGGTAGCGGCCTTCGAGTACAGCTGATGGGAGAGCGTGGCATCGGGCCAGGGTGAAAGCCCTTCAATGAATGGGAACCTCTAAGTTTGTTAAATATGCCATAGGGGAGGCAAGATATCTGCTGTCTTCATTGATAAGGAAGGTTGGAACCGAGGCCAGATCTAGTTGGCGCTCTGTGTCTGTGATACGTTGTTTAATAAGTGCTTTGGCTTGATTGTAATCCATAGCAAATAGTAGACCTGGAGAAAATCCCAATGAGGCGATTTTGGATGCTACCGCCTACTTCCATGTGGATTGGAAGTCATCCTTCATGGTTAGTGGGGCGAGATCAAAGGGTGCACGGGATAGTCTGAGCCAGAGGTTGAGTATGGCCACCCACACCCTGGCCTCCACTCTCATAAAGTCTGTCTCTAGTCGCAGAAGCAACTAGTATTGTGGGGTAAAAGAATCACAGGGAAACTGGCTTTCAAGGTCAGTTTCCCTGTGATTCTTTTACCCCACAATACTATGTTTTCTAGCTTCAAGTTTCTAATTCAATACTTCAGTTTAGTTGCTTCGTTATATAAAATATACCCGATAATTAATTGATTGTAATTATTTAGAAATTGATCTGTTTTTATATTAATTCATTAATTTTTGGGCCGGATTTCATAAAAATCATAAAATTCTTTCAATTTCATTCAATCCACTCTTCTACTACTCCTTTTCTCTCCCAGCAATTACACTTTACCTCTCCTTGGTGCAACCCTCCTTCAATTTCACCTTTTCCTTCTTATCTTTTAGATTTGTCCCATTATCTCAGAAGGAAGAGAACTTATTCTTTCTTGAGGGAGACTTACGTGTTCTGCTTAGGATCCACTACAGTCTCTTCTTTGTTTTCTATCTTGTTTCTTTTAATTTAAAATGGGCAGGGCAGACAGTGATTGCGGATATTTTAACCCGCTTCCCGCCTTGTCTTGGAATCTCCGGACCCTCTCGACCCTCTCCCTTGGGGAAAAAGGGTTCTTGGGATCGTAGGAAAGTTCCTGCCGACTTGGCATCCCTCTCCGGCTTGATCCACAGAGAGAGGGGAGCTAAAAGCTTTACCCGATCAGCAAAAGCGGTTTGACCTACTGAGACCCCTCAGCAAATCCAGCCTGTCGCCATCATTGCCCACCAGAAGTCCATACTGTATATATACTCTTGAAACCATCACACTTATGTAACTCGAAGGATATAAATAAACCAACAGTTACTGTTTTGCTTTAAGCAGAGTCTTGCTCTCAATCTCTAAGTCTCAACTTAAATAATCAAGGCTCATGAACGGAAAAGGTGGCAAAGATATTTAAAACACCCTTGCCTGACGGATTCATTCCTTTACATTTTATGGTGGCAACAGAATTAAACATCCTTTATATTTATTGGTGGAATATCTACACAGGCTGGCGGCCTTTCCTTGAGGAGGAAGAAGTCAGGTTAACCCCTTCACAAATGGCTGCAATACTGAGAAGAGTCTTCCTCTGTGGGAGACCTGCCCCCAGCAGCAATCAAGTCAGGTCACACAGACTATGATCCATGACAGATAGAGAGTACGGTGGTAGCCTTCTTCTTTGCTTCCATTCTCCCATACTTTGTCTGCCTGTGGGGGGATGGGACCCTTGTCTGGGGGATTTGTTTTTCTGAGCAGAACTAGGAAACTCAAAGGCAGGTCTCTTCCACTAGCCGTGTGTGGGTCCTTTGATGAGAACGCAGATGTGCACTCTGACTGAAGCCCTTTCCACATTCCATGCATTGATGTGGCTTCTCCCCTGTGTGGGTCCTTTGATGGCGATACAGAGTTCCACCGTCACTGAAGCTCTTTCCACATTCTATGCATTGATGTGGCTTCTCCCCTGTGTGGGTCCTTTGATGACGAAGCAGATCTCTACTGTGACTGAAGCTCTTTCCACATTCCATGCACTGATGTGGCTTCTCCCCTGTGTGGGTCCATTGATGGGAATGCAAATGTCCACTGTGACTGAAGCTCTTTCCACATTCCATGCACTGATACGGCTTTTCCCCTGTGTGGGACCTTAGATGCGAACTAAGGTGTCCACTCTGACTGAAGGTCTTCCCACATTCCATGCATTGATGTGGCTTCTCCCCTGTGTGGGTCCTTTGATGGGAACGCAGATGTCCACTGTGGCTGAATCTCTTTCCACATTCCATGCACTGATATGGCTTCTCCCCTGTGTGGGACCTTAGATGGGAACTAAGGTGTCCACTCTGACTGAAGCTCTTACCACATTCCATGCATTGATAAGGTTTCTCCCCTGTGTGGGTCCTTTGATGGGAATGCAGGTTTACCTTCAAACTGAAGCTCTTTCCACATTCCATGCATTGATATGGTTTCTCTCCTGTGTGGGTCCTTTCATGGGAATGCAGCTGTCCACTCTCATTGAAGCTCTTTCCACACTCCATGCATTTATGTGGCTTTTCCCCTGTGTGGGTCCTTTGGTGGGAATGCAGATGTCCACTCAAACTGAAGGTCTTTCCACATTTCATGCATTGATATGGCTTTTCCCCTGTGTGGGTTCTTTGGTGGGAACACAAGTATCCACTCCAATTGAAACTCTTTCCACATTCTATGCATTGATATGGCTTTTCCCCTGTGTGGGTCCTTTGATGGGAACGCAGAACTGCAATCAGACTGAAACTCTTTCCACATTCCATACATTGATACGGCTTCTCCCCTGTGTGAGTCCTTTGATGGCGACACAGATCTCCACTCCGACTGAATCTCTTTCCACATTCCATGCATATATATGGCTTCTCTCCTGTATGAGTGTGTTGATGTTTCCCACAGTCCATACACTTATGCAGCTTCTCCCCTGTACGTGATGTGGAACAGGGATGGAGGTTTTCCATTCTTTTTAATTTATGGTTCAAATATTATGCCAAAAGTTCACAGATATGAACTCTGTGAACACCACAAGATTTCCTCTTCTCAGCCTTCACATTGCCGTAGCCTTCTGGTCTCTTTCCCCAAACCCTCTTTTAATAGCAGAAGCCTCCCTTTCCTCCAAGGATGTTGCTTGAAATATGTCTTTCTCCTACTTATTCCTCTTTCTTTCCAGTGCAGTGAGCCTTCATTTCAGTCCAAAGGCATCCCTATGGCAAAGCTCCCATAGAGTCTTCTTCACAAGGTGCGTTCAGAGGTTACCTGCCAGACGAATGAAAGGAAAAGCAGACTTATTAATCTAACCCTTCCTCTCTCAATATTCAATATGGCTGCCCTCTCCATATTTCTTCTCCCAATATGCAAGAAGACTGCCCTTTCCCAATATCCAAGATGGATGGCTTATTAATGTATCATTCTCCTAATATCCAAGATGGCCACCTTCTCCATATATCCTTTACTCTTCCAATATCCAGGATGGCTGCATACTTGATGAATCCCAATAATTCTCAATGAATTCTCCCTTCTACTAATATCTAAGTTGGCTGACTTATTAATGTATCCCCCCAATCAATATCGAAGATGGCCACCCTCTCAATATATTCCTCCTGCCAATATCCAAGATGGCCGACTTCTTAATGGATCACTCGCAATATCCATGAAATCCATTATACAGTGGATTTGAATGTCGAGATAAATTATTTTTATGCTTATGTATGTGTATAATTGATTTATGCCCTGGCATTGAATGTTTCCATTTGTATGTTGTGCTCTGCAGGTTATAGTGGCTGCCATGAACAAGAAGCCTAAACGCTGACAATGTCCTTCCCAAACACTACGGCCCACCACACAAAGAATGCTTTCATCCGGGACAATTTCATCCAAGGTTTTTATTAGGAACAAAAACATTGGTTTTGCATTACAATAAAACATTTAAAGGAACAAAGATAGAGAGCAGGATAAGGAAGAAAGAGCAAAGAAAAGCCGGAAACAGAGAGAAGAAAGGGAGGAGAAAAGAGGTAAAAATGACAAAAGAATGTTGTTACCGAGTTCCATCTACTCCTTAGTGTTTGTTTCATCATTGATTTCTTATTTTAAGACTTTGTCCTGTTTATGTTCTGTCTCTTTACTTTCCCCATTCTTTAAGTCCTATATCTTGAGAATTTGATCCAAGATTTAATGTGTTTCATCCACCACAGGCAGGCACCCCAGGGTTCCTTTCTCTCTCCATTGGTGTGGAATTTCCATGACCCACTGCCTCTCCTTTAAACCTTTCCAACCCTTTCCTGTGGCACACAGCAAACACAGAGGAATTGAGTTACGGATGGATGGGAATTTCTCAAGTGTGAAATACTCAAGGCACAATTGCAAACTGTGCCAACAAAGAGAAAAAATAGGACAAGTGCAAAGAAGCCAGAATGGATGTCCAAAGAACTTCTAACTGTGCTAAAAGAGACATGCACAAGAAGTGGAAAAAGGGAGAAATCACCAAAGAAGAATTCAAACAAATAGCCAACATCTGTAGGGAAAAGGTCCGCAAGGCTAAAGCACAAAACGAGCTCAGGCTTGCCAGGGACATTAAAAACAATAAAAAAGGGCTTCTTTTCTTATGTCAGTAGAAAAATGAAAAACAAGGAGGCGATAGGGCCTCTTCGAGGAGAAGATGGGGCAATGCTGACAGGGGATAGGGAAAAGGCAGAACTACTTAATGCCTTCTTTGCCTCGGTCTTCTCACAAAAAGAAAGTCATCTTCAACCTCAAGATGGTCAGCAAGATGGAGTGGATGAGGGATTAGAGGACATCCAACCCCAAATTGGGAAACAAGTCGTCCAGGAATACCTGGCCACTCTAAATGAGTTCAAGTCCCCAGGGACAGATCAACTACACCCAAGAGTACTGAAGGAACTAGCGGAAGTCATTTCGGAACCATTGGCAATCATCTTTGGAAGTTCTTGGAGAACGAGAGAAGTTCCAGCAGATTGGAGGAGGGCCAATGTGGTCCCAATCTTCAAGAAGGGAAAAAAGGATGACCCAAACAATTACCGTCCGGTCAGCCTCACGTCGATACCAGGCAAGATTCTGGAAAAGATTGTTAAGGAAGTGGTCTGCAAACACTTAGAAACAAATGCGGTCATCGCTAATAGTCAACATGGATTTATCAAAAACAAGAACTTCCTGACTGTGAGAGCCGTTCAGCAGTGGAAGTCTCTGCCCCGGAGTGTGGTGGAGGCTCCTTCTTTGGAAGTTTTTAAACAGAGGCTGGATGGCCATCTGTCAGGGGTGATTTGAATGCAATATTCCTGCTTCTTGGCAGGGGGTTGGACTGGATGGCCCATGAGGTCTCTTCCAACTCTTTGATTCTATGATTCTATGATCAACAGCTGAACATACTGGAGGGGTTTGGGGGACTGACTCAACAGGATGGAAGTTCTAGTTCACCCTGCATCAAGCCAGAGCATTGTGATCCCTTTTGATAATGGGCTTGGAACACATTCATTTATTTTATTTATTTATTTCCAATATTTCTATCCCGCCCTTCGAAGCCTCAATACAATACAAATATAAACACAAACAACAACAGTTTAAAACAGTAAATAAAATATTAAGTTAAAAACATGTTAAAACATTGTCATCAACCATATAGCCAACTTCAGTCCAGTTCAACATCTAAGATGCTGTCATGCTTGCTGTCCAAAGACCTGGTCCCAGAGCCATGATTTAACCTTCTTCCTAAAAGGAGGGAAGAAGCCAAATCGCTGGGGAGTGAGTTCTACAGCCGTGGGGTCACCGCTGAGAAGGCTGACGCAACCAAGAGCAGGGCCTCCCCATATGATCTTTTAAATATATATATATATATAATCTTTACTGAATGTTTTCATAATACATCTTAATTTAAAAGAAAGATTAGTTGCAAGGTTTAAAATCCAAGAAAATAGGAAGTCAAAGTAGTAGTAGAAGAAAAAAAGAGCAGAGAAAGAGAAGGAAGAGGAAAGAGAGAGAGAGAAAAAGAAAGAATAGAGAAATACAAAATAAAAATAAAAAACAAAAACTACAGTTCTCTTTTTCTTCGGTCCGACTTCCAGGAAACTTCGAGGAGGGCCTCTTCCTTTTCCTTCTTCTGTCTATTTTCCTTCCTTTTCTCTTTCATTTCCCCCCTTATTTTTGGAATTTATGGGGCGGTTCTATAATTATTCATATCCTACTTTTTATTTCTTATTTTAAATATTCATTTATCAATACCCAATCTGTCTCTTTTTCTATTATCCCTTTATGTTTTTGTAATAAATAACTTAGCCTGTCCATATTTCTTACATCCATAATTTTCCTTTTCCACTCATCAATTGTGGGTATTTCTTTTTTTTTGCTGTAATCTCACATAACAAATTTTAGCAGCGGTTGTGGAAAGGAATAAAAGTTTTTTTCTATAATACTCTCAATGTTTTGTCTGAAATTCCCAGTAGAAATATTTCGGGTTTAAGTGGTATGTTAGTCTTCGATATTTTTTGCAGACTTTCCTGTATGACTTCCCAGTAGCGTTTTGCTTTCTTGCACTGCCACCACATATGGTAGAAGGTTCCTTCCACTTCTCCACATTTCCAACATTTTGAATTTATATTCTTATAATACCTCCCTAATTTATGTGGTGTCATGTGCCATCTTTAGAACATTTTTGTCCAATTTTCTTTTAGATCAGTGGTTCTCAACCTTCCTAATGCCACGACCCCTTCATATGCTTCCTCGTGTTATGGTGACCCCCAACCATAAAATTAGTTTAATTGCTACTTCATAATTGTCATTTTGCTGCTGTTGTGAATAGTAATGTAAATATCTGATATGCAGGATGTATTTTATTCACTGGACCAAATTTGGCACAAATACCCAATACACCCAAATTTGAATACTGGTGGGATTGGAGTATTGGGGTATTGATTTTGTCCTGTGGGAGTTGTAGTTGCTGGGATGTATAGTTCACCTACAATCAAAGAGCATTCTGAACTCCACCAACGATGGAATTGAATCAAACTTGGCGCACAGAACTCCCATGGCCAACAGAAAATACTGGAAGGGTTTGGTGGGCATTTACCTTGAGTTTTGGGAGTTGTAGTTCACCTACATCAAGAGAACACTGTGGACTCAAACAATTATGGATCTGGACCAAACTTGCCACGAATTCTCAATATGCCCAAATGTGAACACTGATGGAGTTTGGGGAAAATAGACCTTGACATTTGGGAGGAGTTGTTGCTGGGATTTATAGTTCACCTACAATCAAAGGGCACCCTGAACCCCACCAACGATAGAATTGGGCCAAACTTCCCACATAGAATCTCAATAACCAACAGAAAATACTGTTTTTTGTGGTGGTCTTTGGTGACCCCTCTGACACCCCCTCGCGACCCCTCCAGGGGTCCCGACCCCCAGGTTGAGAAACACTGTTTTAGATCATAGGCACGCATATATTTCAATTTCTTATTCCATATGGTCTTCCATTCATCTAATCCTATAGATCTTCCAATATTCTTTGCCCATTTTATCATACACTCTTTAATTCCTTCTTCTTCTGTGCTCCATTCCAATTATTTTTTATATAGTATAGATATCGGGTTTTTTCTGTCCTCATTATTCTATCCCAACTACTTTCTTCTATCACAAATCCTAATTTTTTATCTTTGATAAAATGTTCCTGAATCTGTCTGTATTGAAACCAGGTCATGTTTGGATATGAAATTTTATTTCCTGTTGCGTTTTTAGAATTATTTATTCACCTTCTTTCTTTATTATTTCTTTATAATGGGGCCAGATTTTCCAACCTAATTCTCTTCTTTGGCAGGATTCGAATGGGATTTTGGCCTGCATCAATAGGAGCATAGTGTCTAGATCAGTGTTTCTCAACCTGTGGGTCGGTACCCGAGGGGATGTCAGAGGGGTTGCCAAAGGCCATGAGAAAACACAGTATTTTCTGTTGGTCATGAGGGTTCAGCCATTCTAAATTGCTCTAAAACAGATCCACCCAGAGGAAAAGTGTTCTTGCCATACCTCAAGGGAACCACTGACCGCATAGGGAAGTTGATGAGGAAACACAACATACAAAGTATCTACAGACCCACCAAGAAAATCCAACAAATGCTACGTTCAGCAAAGGACAAGAGGGATCCTCTCACCTCTGCAGGAGTCTACCGTATACCATGCAGCTGTGGACAAGTCTACAGAGGGACCACCAAACGCAGCATTGCCCAGACACGAATCAAGGAACATGAAAGGCACTGCAGACTACTTCAACCAGAGAAGTCAGCCATAGCAGAGCACCTGATGAACCAGCCTGGACACAGCATATTATCTGAGAACACAGAAATGCTGGACCACACCAACAACCACCATGTCAGACTACACAGAGAAGCCATTGAAATCCATAAGCATGTGGACAATTTCAACAGAAAGGAGGAAACCATGAAAATTAACAAAATCTGGCTACCAGTATTAAAAAAACTCTAAAATAACAACAGCAAAACAACAGAGAGGGAACAATCAGGCACTTCTAATCACCACACCAAACAACTGCCAGGCCATCAAATGCTAATCAAGGTAGTCAGTTGAAACATTCACACCTAGTGCCAACAGACAAGAGTTCTTTGTCCCACCCAGATATATAAACCCACTAGCTGTCCCCTGCCACACGCTGCTGTGGCCCAGTCTGTTGATCTGGAAAATAAAGTAATGAGAAAGTGTTGGTTTCTAATATATGTCATGTCTTTATACTTGTGGGTAAACAGTATTTCTTGCTGTTTGTTTGTCAGTGTTGATGTGGAGATTGTCTGGTTTGCCTACTCTGGAACATGCAACATATCATTGTCTTTCTGTAGGGGTCCCTTTCAAATCTATGATACTATATCAATGTGTGTGTGAATCATATCTATCTATCTATCTATCTATCTATCTATCATCTATGGCTGGATGGCTCTTTGTCAGGAGGACTTTGATTACGTTTTCTTGCCTTGGTGAAGGGGGTTGGACTGTATGGCCTTGATTATTTTCTGTTGGTCATGGGGTTCTGTGTGGGAAGTTTGCCCGAAATCTGTCATTGGTGGGGTTCAGAATGCTCTTTGATTGTAGGTGAACTATAAATCCCAGTAACTACAACTCCCAAATGTCAAGGTCTCTTTCCCCCAAACTCCATCTGTGTCCACATTTGGGCATATGGAGTATTCGTGCCAAGTTTGGTCCAGATCCATCATTGTTTGAGTCCACAGTGCCTTATGGATGTAGGTGAACTACAACTCCCAAACTCAAGGTCAATGCCCATCAAACCCTTCCAGTATTTTCTGTTAATCAGGAGAGTTCTGTGTGCCAAGTTTGGTTCAATTCCATCGTTGATGGAGTTCAGAATGCTCTTTGATTGTAGGTGAACTATAAATCCCAGCAACTACAACTCCCAAATGACAAAATCATAATTTTTTGAGTGATGGTCACTCCTTGTGTTGTGAGATGTTTTGTTGCCAAATTTGGTGTGATTTCGTTCATTGGTTCTTTTGTTTTTAAGGTACTCATTATGCACAGAGCATTTTTATATATATAGATTATCCTAGTTCCAACAGACCTCACTAACTCTGAGGATGTTTGCCATAGATGCAGGTGAAACTTCAGGAGAGAATGCCTCTAGAACATGGCCATATAGTCCGAAAAAACCTACAACAACCCAGTGATTCCGGCCATGAAAGCCTTCGACAATACATTATCAGTAGCATTACTATTAAATAGTGTCACTAGACCCCAAAACAGACAATGCCTTTTCCATATAACCCAGGCACCGCTGGGTCTCCAAGCTGGTAATAATATGATTACTTTAGGCTACTGATCCTTATCATTTTATTTTGTTACTTTATGTCATTTATTATTACATTTATGGTAGTGATAAAGCTTCATCTATGCTGATGATCGTGCCATCACTGCTCAAGCAGGGAGCTTTGAGATGGTTGAACAGAAGCTTTCTGAAGCTCTAGGTGCTCTTACTGCCTATTACAGGGAAAACCAGCTGATCCCCAACCCATCTAAAACACAGACATGTGCCTTTCATCTCAAGAACAGAGAAGCATCCCGAGCTCTGAGGATGACCTGGGAAGGAATCACACTGGAGCATTGCAGCACACCCAAATACCTGGGAGTCACTCTGGACCGTGCTCTTACCTACAAGAAGCACTGCCTGAACATCAAAAAAAAAGGTGGGTGCCAGAAACAATATCATATGAAAGCTGACTGGCACAACCTGGGGATCACAACCAGATACAGTGAAGACATCTTCACTGTATCTATACATTGGCAGTCTTTAGGAAGAACTTGAAGACCTGGCTGTTCCGATGTGCCTTTCCAGAATAGGAATCTCCAATAACAAGTCCCAGAAGCACTTTATTAGAACTAAGATTGCTGCACACCGCACACTGCACTTACCCTATAACCGTTACATATCACCTGTCACATCAGCACTTTTAATCCTGTACCCATTACTCTGGCCTGGCCCAGTTTTATAGTGTCGTGTTGTATTGTTTATTGCTTGTTGTTTAATATTGCTTTAATTGTTTTTAATTTGCTTTAAGTGTTGTATTGTTATGTTGTGTTTTGAGGCCTTGGCCTTTGTAAGGCGCATTAAGTCCTTCGGGAGATGCTAGCGGGGTACAAATAAAGTTAATAATAATAATAATAATAATAATCTGCCCTTGCGCTGTGCTACTCTGCTGCTGAGTACGCATGCCCAGTGTGGAACACATCTCACCACGCTAAAACAGTGGATGTGGCTCTTAATGAGACATGCTGCATTATCACGGGGTGTCTGCACCCTACACCACTGGAGAAATTACACTGTTTAGCCAGTATTGCGCCACCTGACATCTGCCGGGAAGTAGCAGCCAATAGTGAAAGGACCAAGGAAGAGACATCTCCAGCTCATCCCGTTTGGGTACCAGGCAGCACGTCAACGACTTAAATCTAGGCATAGTTTTCTAAGATCTACAGAGACACTCGCTGGAACACCTCAGCAAGCGAGAGTCCAAAAGTGGCAGGCTCAAACCCAGAACCTCAACCAATGGCTGATACCAAATGAGAGACACACAGAGGACTGGGCGACTTGGAAGGCGCTGAACAGACTGTGCTCTGACACCACGAGATGCAGAGCCAACCTCAAGAAATGGGGCTACAAAGTGGAATCCTCGACATGCGAGTGTGGAGAAGAGCAAACCACTGGACCACCTGCTGCAATGCAACCTGAGTCCTGCCACATGCACGATGGAGGACCTTCTTGCAGCAACACCAGAAGCACTCCAAGTGGCCAGATACTGGTCAAAGGACATTTAATCAACTACCAAACACACAATTTGTATTTTTCTGTTTTGTTTTTTTCTCTCTTTGTTCTGTTAGAAATGTAATATAATCGACTGGTTGCACTGACACGATAAATAAATAAAAGTGATAAAGTTATTTTATTGTTTGTATTATATTATATCATAAATGTAGATCTATAGCAGCCATGGGCCAACTTGGGTCTTCCCTCCAAGTGTTTTGGACTTCAACTCCCACAATTCCTAACAGGCTCAGGACCTTAAGCGAAGGGGACTGAAGCTGTTAGGAATTATGGGAGTTGAAGTCCAAAACACTTGGAGGGCCCAAGTTTGCACATGGCTGATCTATAGCCATGTAAATCTCTCCTGCCGAAGGGACTTTACCTGCTCATTCTTCCTCTCCGCCTCCCGTCCTCGCTAGACTTCCGCCCGGTCGCAAGATGGCGCCCGAAGGGGGAGGTGGGACTTCTCCCCTGATTGGCTCCCCTGGCTGCGGGACCCAATCAGAAGACTATAGGGCGAAGGGGGCGTGGCCAAACGGAGCCGTCTCTCTGAGGGGAGGAGGAGGTGCCTTGCTTCTTCTAGCCCAGTGTTTCTCAACCTTCCTAATGCTGCGACCCCTTAATGCAGTTCCTCATGTTGTGGTGACCCCCAACCACAACATTATTTTTGTTGCTACTTCTTAACTGTAATTTTGCTACTGTTATGAATCATAATGTAAATATTTGATATGCAGGATGTATTTTCATTCACTGGACCACATTTGAATACTGGTGGGGTTGGGGGGATTTATTTTGTCATTTGGGAGTAGTAGTTGCTGGGATTTATAGTTCATTTAAATTCAAAGAGCATTCTGAACTCCACCAACGATGCAATTGAGCCAGACTTGGCACACAGGACTCCCATGGACCAACAGAAAATGCTGGAAGAGTTTGGTGGGCATTGACCTTGAGTTTGGGAGTTGTAGTTCACCTACATGCAGAAAACACTGTGAAGTCAAACAATGATGTATCTGGACCAAACTTGGCACGAATACTCAATATGCCCAAATGGGAACACTTTGTGGAGTTTGGGGAAAATAGACCTTGACATTTGGGAGTTATCGTTGCTGGAATTTATAGTTCACCTGCAATCCGAGAGCATTCTGAAGCCCACCAAGGATACAATTTGGCCAAAATTCCCACATAGAACCCCCATGATCAACAGAAAATACTGTTTTTGATGGTCTTTGGTGACCCCTTTGGCACCCCCTCGTGACCCCCCCCCAGGGGTCCCGACCCCCAGGTTGAGAAACACTGTCCTAGACACTTAGGAAGTGTCCGACATGTGATCCAATTCAACAGCCAGCAGTGTCTGCTGTGGACTCCTGTTGTGTTTCAAATAATAATAATAAATATATCACTTCACTTCACTTTATTAATTGATAATTGTTAATTGATAATTGTTTATTGTTATTAATTATGCAACTCTATTGAGTTGATAACTGCTTTTATACTGTAATTATTGAATTTTGCTGTCTCTTGTTGTTGTGAACCGCTGTGAGTCGCCTTCGAGCTGAGAACAGCGGTATATAAGCAAGGTAAATAAATAAATTTCTTAATTATTCGCTCTCCACCAAGGTGCTCCGAGCGACTTACAATTTAAAATAGCATTTACACAATATAAATGCTGTAATATCTTGACTAGCCACATTTTTGGCCGGATGGGTTGGATTTGTGATGTTATGAACAATTTTAAATTCATACCCTCCATTGAGGCGGGTCTGCCTCGGTGGCCTTCCCAGGTTTCTGGTTTGACCATGGACAAGTGCCGTCAGGATATTGCCCAAAAGGGCAACATTCACCAAATGAGCATTTTGCCCGTGATATGTCCATAGAGTCTCTTTTTGGTGTTTGTGAGTCATTTAATTGATTTAATAGCTCTCCAAGGCGGCTTAGACTTTCAGTAAGGCACTCGTACTCTTAAGAACAAAAGGACCAACAAATCCCGGTTTAATTGGTTGGATTCCGTCTCAGTTTTGTTGCTGGGACATAGGGCCGAACTGAGATGTTCTGTTTTTCTTCCAGAACCTAGATGTTCTGCTTTTCCTCCAAAATGGACATCTCAGGGTTCCTTACTCTTTCCAATGCTGTGAAATTTGCATGAACCCACCCACTGCCTTTCCCTTAACTCTTTCCTACCCTTTTCTATGGCACACAGCAAAAGAGGAATTAATCAGCAACTGAACAAGAGGTTTGGGGAAATTGATCTTGAGTTATGGGAGCTGCAGTACACCTACATCCATGCACTGTGAACCCAACCAAGGATGGATCTGGACCACACTTGCCATGGATGATGGATTTGCAGTACCATCAATCACTTCCAGAGACTATTACATCCCCCACAAACAACAGACCTGGACCAAATTTACCACACGGACTCTCCATGACGCACTTTACACCTGGACCAAACTTAGCACAGACCCAACATGGCCAACTGTGAATACGGGCAGGTGATTGTCCTGTGAATCTGGGAGTTATAGTTCATCCACATCCTTATGCAATTTCTAATGCAAACATTAATACAGAATAAAAGCAAAGACAGGCGCTTTTCTTATAAATAGTGGTAAGTTATATTACCTCACATCCAAAAACAAACAATGCCTTTCTCAAATAACCCGGGCACCTCCAGGTCCCCAAGCTAGTATTTATTATAATTAATCTATTTTAACTGAATACTTTATTATAATATGCATATTATATATATTTTCACCCCAATAAATTTATATTTATATACATATATTTTAATCCCCAGGAGCCCTTTGGCCCAGATTCAGATGGCGCCGTTGCATACTCCCAAGACCTCAGCCTTCAGTACCAAAGGTAAGAATTTTGAGCAAACAGAAAGTGGATCCAGGTCACTTCCTGATTTGGGGAAAAGTCTAAAATTGGGTGAATTGCGGAACTACCTGCTAATGGGTAGCAGGTAGTTCCAAATTCGCCAATTTGGGTGGTTTTTCGCAAACAAGAAAAAGTCCTTGGTCACTTCCTACAATTGTCAGCTATCTGACCTCACCTCTGAGGATGCTTGCCATAGATGCAGGTGAAAGGTCAGGAGAGAATGCCTCTAGAACATGGCCATATAGCCCGAAAAAACCCACAAGAACTTGTTGAAGAAAAACTTCCCAAGGAATGTGGGAAGGGGGCATTTTTGGACCGCCTTTGACCATTTCCTTCCTTGGAAAAAGCCTGAAATTTGGGCAATTTTAAGGAAATTGAAGAATGACTTCCTAAAGACCCTGGGGGCATTTTTGAATTACCTGTGGCCAGTTTGGGCAATTTTGAAGAAAGACTTCCTAAGGAATGTGGGAAGGGGGATTTTTGGATGACTTTTTACCATTTGGACCATTTTTAGAAAACAGGAAATGACTCCATACCACTTCCTGTTTTGAAAAAGACTTTAAAATGAGGAATAAATGAATGACCTTGCAAGGAGAGTGGTTCTTGGCCAATGTGGGCCATTTTAGCAAACAGGAAGTGGTTGGGGATCACTTCCTATCTTGGGAAAAGGCTACAAATTGGGTGAGTGTACGAAAATTAAAGAATGACTTCCTAAGGAGCATTGCAGGGGGCATTCTTAGATGTGAACCCAACCAATGATGGATCTAGACCACACTTGCCATGGATAGAATCATAGAATCATAGAATCAAAGAGTTGGAAGAGACCTCATGGGCCATCCAGTCCAACCCCCTGCCAAGAAGCAGGAATATTGCATTCAAATCACCCCTGACAGATGGCCATCCAGCCTCTGCTTAAAAGCTTCCAAAGAAGGAGCCTCCACCACACTCCGGGGCAGAGAGTTCCACTGCTGAACGGCTCTCACAGTCAGGAAGTTCTTCCTCATGTTCAGATGGAATCTCCTCTCTTGTAGTTTGAAGCCACTGTTCTGCGTCCTAGTCTCCAAGGAAGCAGAAAACAAGCTTGCTTCCTCCTCCCTGTGGGATGATGGGATTTGCAGTTCCAGAGACCCCTGTGACCCCCAAACAATGATGGACCTGGACCAAACTTGCCACACAGACCCCTATGACCCACTTTACGTCCTGGTGCATTTTGGGGGAGGACGGACCACGGAGATGCAGTACCTTCACCTGATTCGCCTCCCACAGTCCACTGCGACCCCCACGGACCAGGACCAAACTTGCCACACAGACCCATGACCCATTTCACAACCTGGTGCGGTTTGGGGGAGGGTGGACCACAGACAATGAGATATTCAGTACCTTCACCCAATTCACCTCCCACTGACCACTGCAACCCCCACGAATGACGGACCTGGACCAGACCTAGCACACAGACCACCCATGACCAAAAGAACATACAATGGCAGCATACAAAGCAAGGTTAAAAGTCCAGTTAATGCAGACAAGCCAAGTACTATGGAGATAGATAAGGAACAAGAATAAGCAACCGCCAAGGTTACAGTCCAACTGTCAGGTGCCAGGAGTTCATTCATCAGAGGTCATAATATAACAACTAAGAATGCAAGAATACAAACCAAAGTCAGAGTTCAAAAGTCAAGCCAGATAGGCAGATATCCAAACCGAAGTCCATAAATCAAGCCAAGAAGTCAGTCCAGAACTTAAGAGTCAATGATTCAGGATACAACAGAGTCCAAATCAGGGTTACAGGAGCACGGCCAGAGTCCAGAAATGAAACCGAGGCAGTGGATTCAAGATCCAGGACAACAGTCCAGAAGTATGCTGATATCTACTCCCAAAGAACTAGTCTTTTCCAGAAGCCTTTTATCATAAGAACTCAGGTCCTCATTTCAGGAAGTTTTCACAGATCATCCCAGAAGTCTATGATACTTTCCCTGAGGAGGAAGAAGTCAGGTTAACCCCTTCACAAATGGCTGCAATACTGAGAAGAGTCTTCCTCTGTGGGAGACCTGCCCCCAGCAGCAATCGAGTCAGGCCACACAGAATATGGTCCATGACAGATAGAGACTAAGGTGGCAGACTTCCTCTTTGCTTCTATTCTTCCATTTTTTGCCTGCCTGTAGGGGGATGGGACCCTTGTCTGGGGGATTTTTTTTTTAGCAGGACTAGGAAACTCAAAGGCAGGTCTCTTCCTCTAGCCGTTTGTGGGTCCTTTGATGAGAACGCAGATGTGAACACTGACTGAAGCTCCTTCCACATTCCATGCATTGATGTGGCTTCTCCCCTGTGTGGGTCCTTTGATGGCGATACAGAGTTCCACCGTCACTGAAGCTCTTTCCACATTCTATGCATTGATGTGGCTTCTCCCCTGTGTGGGTCCTTTGATGACGAAGCAGATCTCGACTGTGACTGAAGCTCTTTCCACATTCCATGCACAGATGTGGCTTCTCCCCTGTGTGGGTCCATTGATGGGAATGCAAATGTCCACTGTGACTGAAGCTCTTTCCACATTCTATGCACTGATACGGCTTTTCCCCTGTGTGGGACCTTAGATGCGAACTAAGGTGTCCACTCTGACTAAAGCTCTTTCCACATTCCCTGCACTGATACGGCTTTTCCCCTGTGTGGGACCTTAGATGCGAACTAAGGTGTCCACTCTGACTGAAGGTCTTCCCACATTCCATGCATTGATGTGGCTTCTCCCCTGTGTGGGTCCTTTGATGGGAACGCAGATGTCCACTGAGACTGAATCTCTTTCCACATTCCATGCATTGATATGGCTTCTCTCCTGTGTGGGACCTTAGATGACAATGCAGGTGTCCACTCTGACTGAAGCTCTTACCACATTCCATGCACTGATATGGCTTCTCCCCTGTGTGGGTCCTTTGATGGGAACGCAGGTTTACCTTCAAACTGAAGCTCTTTCCACATTCCATGCATTGATGAGGCTTCTCTCCTGTGTCACACCTTTGGTGGGAATGCAGGTGTCCACTCAAATTGAAGCTCTTTCCATATTTCATGCATTCATACGGGTCTTCCCCTGTGTGGGTCCTTTGGTGGGAACACAAGTATCCACTCCAATTGAAGCTCTTTCCACATTCTATGTATTGATGTGGCTTTTCCCCTGTGTGGGTCCTTTGATGGGAACACAAAACTGCACTCAAACCGAAGCTCTTTCCACATTCCACACATTGATAAGGCTTCTCCCCTGTGTGGGGCCTTTGATGACAATACAGATCTCCACTCTGACTGAAGCTCTTTCCACATTCCATACATATATATGGCTTCTCTCCTGTATGCGTGTGTTGATGTTTCCCACAGTCCATACGCTTATGCAGCTTCTCTCCTGTATGTGATGTGGAACAGGGATGGAGATTTTCCATTCTTTTTAATTTATGGTTCAAATATTATGCCAAAAGTTCACAGATATGAACTCCTGAACACCACAGGATTTCCTTTTCTCAGCCTTTACATTGCTGTAGCCTTCTGGTCTCTTTCCACAAACCCTCTTTTAATAGCAGAAGCCTCCCTTTCCTCCAAGGATGTTGTTTGAAATATGTCTTTCTCCTACTTATTCCTCATTCTTTCCAGTGCAGTGAGCCTTCATTTCAGTCCCACGTCATCTGTATGGCAAAGCTCTCATAGGGTCTTCTTCACAAAGTGCATTCAGAGGTTACCTGCCAGACGAATGAGAGGAAAACCGGACTTATTAATCTATCCCTTCCTCTCTCAATATTCAATATGGCTGCCTTCTCCATATTTCTTCTCCCAATAAGCAAGATGACTGCCCTTTCCCAATATCCAAGATGGATGGCTTATTAATGTATTATTCTCCTAATATCCAAGATGGCCACCTCCATATATCCTTTACTCTTCCAATATCCAGAATGGCAGCCTACTTAATGAATCCCAATAATCAAGATGACAGACTTCTCAATGAATTCTTTCTTCTACTAATATCCAAGTTGGCCGACTTATTAATGTATCCCCCCTCTCAATATTGAAGATGGCCATCCTTTCCCAATATCGAAGATGGCCGCCCTCTAATATATCCCTCCTGCCAATATCCAAGATGGCCAACTTCTTAATGCATCACTCGCAATATCCATGAAATCCATTATATAGTGGATTTTAATGTCGAGATAAATTATTTTAATGCTTATGTGTGTGTATAATTTATTTATGTCTTGGCATCGAATGTTGCATGTTGTGCTCTGCTGGTTATAGTAACCGCCATGAACAAGTAGCCTAAACGCTGACAATGTCCAACCCAAACACTACGGCCCACCACCCAAATAATTGTTGATTGTAAAATGTAATTGTAAAATGTGTAATGTAGATTTAAAAGTGTGTTTGTATGTTTAAAATGCAATGCTATGTGCCGAGAGAATTCCTGTGTGGAAAGAGTTAACTGAACCATGAAGAGAATCAGCATTCCTAGAGAGGTCATAAATCTTAGTACAGAGAGCAATGGATGCAGCGTAGTGCGTTGTCACTCTGGAATACAGGAGGTGTGGACTAATGCTGATAACAACGTGTTCTGTGTTTGCGATGTAGCTGCCGAATGGATAGGAAGCAGTTTTACAATGTGCTTAGCTTCTAATATAAATAGTTGTATAATAAAGTAGCTGATAGCCTAAAGGAGACTGTGATTGATGTGTTTCCTTGCCTTGCTGTGCGGAGATCCCATTGACAATAATGCTTCCATTCCGGGACAATTTCATCCAAGATTTTTATTTGGAGCAATAAGATTGATTTTGCATTACAATAAAACATTTAAAGGAAAAAAGACAGAGAGAAGGATAAGGAAGAAAGAGCAAAGAAAAGCCAGAACCAGAGAGGAGAAAGGAAAGAGAAAAAGAAAAAAAAAGTGACAAAAGAATTTTGCTACTGACTTCCATTTACTCCTTAGTGGTTGTTTCATCATTGGATTTCTTATTTTAAGACTTTGTCCTTTTTTTGTTCTGTCTCTTTACTTTCCCCATTCTTTAAGTCTTATATCTTGAGCATTTGATCCAAGATTTGACGTGTTTCATCCACCACAAACAGGCACCCCAGGGTTCCTTTATCTCTCAATTGGTGTGGAATTTCCATTACCCCCACCCACCCATTGCCTCTCCCTTAGACCTTTCCTACCTTTTCCTATGGCACGCAACAAACACAGAGGAACTGATCACCAGTTGAACAGACTGGAGGGGTTTGGGGGACTGACTCAACAGGATGGAAGTTGTATTTCACCCTGCATCAAGGCAGAGCATTGTGACCCCTTTTGATAATGGACCTGGACCACATTTGGCATGCAGAACCCTCATGACCAGGTTTGGGGGGAATTGACTTTCATTATAGGAGTTGAAGTTCACCTACATTCAGAGAGCACTGTCAACCCAACCAATGATGGGCCTGGGCCAACTAACCACAGATGATGGGACTTGCAGTACCTTCACTCACTTCCAGAGACCACAGTGACCTCCACACATGACGGACCCGGACCAAACTTGGCAAACATACCCCACATCACCTGATGAAGATTAGAAGATGGACCATGGATGATGGGATTTGCAGTTGCTTCACCAGATTTGGCTCCCACAGACTACTGCGACTCCCATGAATGATGGACCTGGACCAAACTTGGCACAGACACCCCGTGACCCACTTTACATCCTGGTGTGGTTTGGGGGAGGATGGACCACAAATGTTGAGATTTGCAGTACCTTCATCCACATCCAAAGACTCGTGAGACCCCCACGAATAATGGACTAGGACCAAACTCGCCACATAGACTCTCCATGATACACTTCATGTCCTGGCAAGGGTTGGGGGAGGATGGACCAGAGACGATGGGATTTGCAATATCTTCACTCACTTCCAGAAACCATTGCAACCTCCACAAATGATGCACCTGGACCACATTTGGTACACAGACTCCCTATGATGCACTTTATGTCCTGGTGAGGGTTGTGTGAGGGTGGACTACAGACGATGGGATTTGCAGTTCCTTTACCCACTTCCACAAACCGCTACAACCACCATGAAGAATGGGTTCCATCTTCTCTCCTGCGACATCAGAGCCCTTCCCCCAGCAACAACGGCCACTCTGGGGCCAGAGTAAAGAAGATAGCCAAGAAGACAGTTCCATCTTGTCTCCTGCGACATCAGAGCCCTTCCCCAGCAGAAACGGCCACTCTGGGGCCGGAGTAAAGAAGGGAGCTGAGGACACAGTTCTATCTTGTCTCTTGTGACATCAGAGCCCTTCCCCAGCACCAACGGCCACTCTGGGGCCAGAGTAAAGACAGTTCCATCTTGTCTCCTGTGATATCTGAGCCCTTCCCCAACACCAATGGCCACTCTGGGTCCAGAGTAAAGAAGGGAGCCGAAAAGAAAGTTCCATCTTGTCTCCTGTGACATCAGAGCCCTTCCCCAGCACCAACGGCTACTCTGGGGCCAGAGTAAAGAAAGGTGCTAAGAAGACAGTTCCATCTTGTCTCCTGTGACATCAGAGCCTTTCCCCAGTACCAACAGACACTCTGGGGCCAGAGTTAAGCAGGGTGCTGAGAAGACAGTTCCATCTTGTCTCCTGCGACATCAGAGCCCTTAACCAGCAGCAACGGTCACTCTGGGGCTAGAGTAAAGAAGGGAGCTGAAAAGACAGTTCCATCTTGTCTCCTGCGACATCAGAGCCCTTCCCCAGCACCAACGGCCACTCTGGGGCCAGAGTAAAGACGAGTGCTAAGAAGACAGTTCCATCTTGTCTCCTGTGATGTCTGAACCCTTCCCCAACACCAATGGCCACTCTGGGTCCAGAGTAAAGAAGGGAGCCGAAAAGAAAGTTCCATCTTGTCTCCTGCGACATCAGAGCCCTTCCCCAGCACCAACGGCCACTCTGGGGCCAGAGTAAAGACGAGTGCTAAGAAGACAGTTCCATCTTGTCTCCTGTGATGTCTGAACCCTTCCCCAACACCAATGGCCACTCTGGGTCCAGAGTAAAGAAGGGAGCCGAAAAGAAAGTTCCATCTTGTCTCCTGTGACATCAGAGCCCTTCCCCAGCACCAACGGCCACTCTGGGGCCAGAGTAAAGAAGGGAGCCGAAAAGAAAGTTCCATCTTGTCTCCTGTGACATCAGAGCCCTTCCCCAGCACCAACGGCTACTCTGGGGCCAGAGTAAAGAAGGGTGCTAAGAAGCCCGTTCCATCTTGTCTCCTGTGACATCAGAGCCTTTCCCAAGTACCAAGAGACACTCTGGGGCCAGAGTTAAGCAGGGTGCTGAGAAGACAGTTCCATCTTGTCTCCTGCGACATCAGAGCCCTTAACCAGCAGCAACGGCCACTCTGGGGCTAGAGTAAAGAAGGGAGCTGAAAAGACAGTTCCATCTTGTCTCCTGCGACATCAGAGCCCTTCCCCCAGCACCAACGGCCACTCTAGGGCCAGAGTAAAGAAAGGTGCTAAGAAGACAGTTCCATCTTGTCTCCTGTGGCATCAGAGCTACTCCCTCAGCAACAATATAATATTATATAATACTTATATTATGAACGATGTATTAGTACTATGCTCACAAATATAGTATGTTTTATGTACATATGACTGGTAAGCTGCTCTGAGTTCCCTTCGGGGTGAGAAGGGTGGCATATAAATTTCGTAAATAAACAAATAAGCATAACCCGGGCACCGATCAGTCCCCAAGCTTGTAATAATATAATTCCTATAGGTTACTGATCCTTATCATTTTGTTACTTTACGTCGTTTACTATTACATTTATGGTAATTATAGTTATTTTATTGTTTGTATTATATTATATCATAAATGTAGATCTAGCGCAGCCATGGGCCAACTTGGGTCTTCCCTCCAAGTGTTTTGGACTTTAACACCCATAATTTAGTAGTGATCTAGGATTGTCTGCACGCTCTACCTCTCTCCAAAATTTCTATCCTGTTTATATGTCACTTGGTCACGCCCAGCATTATTTTTTAAATTTTTAATTAGTACATTTGGCCCTGCCATAAGTTTTTAAAAGTCGCTGTGTTATTGTTAATGTTTATTGCTATTTTCTGTTTATGAGTTTTATTTAAAGTTTGTATTACTTTTGCTATTGCTTTTATTGTTGTATTCTGGGCTCGGCCTCATGTAAGCCGCATCGAGTCCCTTGGGGAGATGGTAGCAGGGTACAAATAAAGTATTATTATTATTATTATTATTATCCCAGGTATTTGGGTGTGTTGCAATGCTCCAGTGGGAACTGCACTGCATCCTCTCAGATCCCCAAAATCTGGAGGAAAGCAAGAGTCATCGCAATCTTGAAGCCAGGCAAAGACTGTAATGACCCAAAAAGCTACAGACCAATCTCCCTGTTGTGCCACCTCTATAAAGTTCTGGAGAGACTTATTTTGCATAGAATTACGGAAAAAATAGACCCCTGTCTGATCCCACAGCAAGCTGGCTTCAGGAAAGGCAAAAGCTGCACATCGCAAGTGCTGAACCTGACTCAGCACAGAGAAGATGGCTTTGAAAGGCAGCAGATCACAGGAGCTGTCTTCATAGACTTGTCAGCAGCCTATGATACTGTGAACCACTGCCTCCTCCTGAGAAAAATGTATAGTATCACAAAGGACTACCACCTCACCCGCCTCATAGGAAACCTGCTACGAAACAGGAGCTTTTTTGTTGAGTCCCAGGGCCAGAGAAGCAGATGGCGGAAACAGAAGAACGGCCTGCCTCAGGAGAGCGTGCTCGCTCCATCCATGTTCAACATCTACACAAATGACCAGCCACTGCCAGAAGGGACAGAGAGCTTCATCTATGCTGATGATCGTGCCATTACCACTCAAGCAGGGAGCTTTGAGAAGTTTGAACAGAAGCTCTCCGAAGCTCTAGGTCAGTGGTTCTCAACCTTCCTAATGCCGCGACCCCTTAATACAGTTCCTCATGTTGTGGTGACCCCCAACCATAACCCTAACATTATGAATCGCCATGTAAATATCTAATATGCAGGATGTATTTTCATTCGCTGGAGCAAATTTGGCACAAATACCCGGTATGCCCAAATTTGAATACTGGTGGGGTTGGAGGGGGGATTGATTTTGTCATTTGAGTTGTAGTTGCTGGGATTTATAGTTAACATGTAAACAAAGAGCATTCTGAACCCCACCAACAATGGAATTGAACCAAAGTTGGCACAGAGAACTCCCATGATCAACAGAAAATACTGGAAGGGTTTGGTGGGCATTGACCTTGAGTTTGGGAGTTGTAGTTCGCCTACATCCAGAGAGCACTGTGGGCTCAAACAATGATGGAGCTGGACCAAACTTGGCACGGATACTCAATATGCCCAAATGTGAACACTGATGGGGTTTGGGGAAAATAGACTTTGACATTTGGGAGTTGTAGATACTGGGATTTATAGTTCACCTACAATCAAGGAGCATTCTGAACCCCACCAATGATAGAATTGGGCCAAACTTCCCACACTGAACCCCCATGATCAACAGAAAATACTGTGTTTTCTGATGGTCTTTGGCGACCCCTCTGACACCCCTTCGCGACCCCCTCAGGGTCCCGACCCCCAGGTTGAGAAACACTGCTCTAGGTGCTCTTACTGCCTATTACAGGGAAAACCATCTGATCCCTAATCCATCTAAAACACAGACATGCGCCTTTCAACAGACAAGCATCCCGAGCTCTGAAGATCACCTGGGAAGGAATCCCACTGGTCCGGGCGGAAGTACAGTGAGTGTTGAAGGCCTCCGGGCACTTCTGTCCTCTCTCTCTTTGGCCTGGGTGCGGGAGCCAATCAGGAGCTTCCGTTGGGAAGGGGGCGTGGCCAAAGCAGAGCCGTCTATCGGAGAGAAGGAGGTGCCTTGGTTCTTCTAGGCATTCATGCATGATTGTTGCCGAGGGGAGGGAGGGAGCGCAGTGGGCGGGGCCAGCCGCGCAGGCTCAGGAAGCAAGCGCCCTCCTCCCGCCCTGTCTCCCTTCATTGCGCATGCGTCCAGTCTTCCCAAAGGAACTGCTGCAGCCTGGATGTCATCCTCATTAGGAGTATTCCTATCATCATCATCATCATCATCATCACCATCATCATCATCATCATCATCATCATCATTATTATTATTATTTATAGAATGGCTCTAATGATCCTGTGTTATCATATAATAATATTGTAATAATAGTAAAAATATGCTCTATGATAATATATCTATACTAGCCGTCCCCTGCCACGCGTTCCTGTGGCCCAGCCTGGTGATCTGGAAAATAAAGGGAATGAGAAAGTGTTGGTTTCTAATATATGTAATTCCTTTCTGCTTGTGGGTAAACAGTATTTCTTGATGTTTCTTTGACAGTGTTGATGTGGAGAGTGTCTGGTTTGCCTACATAGCATAGTCCTTCTTTAAGGGTCTCTTTCAAATCTGTGATACTATATCTATCTATATCTATCTATCTATCTATCTATCTATATCGATGGCTGGGTGGCTCTTTGTCAGGAGGGCTCTGATTACATTTCCTTGCCCTGGTGAAGAGAGTTGGATTGGATGGCCTTAAGTACAGGGTTAGTCAAAATGAATAGGCCAATAAGCCATTCAATTGAATGGCTTATTGGCCTATGCATTTTGACTAACCCTGTATTTTCTGTTGGTCACGGGGGTTCTGTGTGGGAAGTTTGCCCCATTTCTGTCATTTCTGGGTTTCGGAATGCGCTTTGATTGTAGTGAACTATAAATCCCAGTAACTACAACTCCCAAATGTCAATGTCTATACCCCTTAAACTCCATCTGTGTTCATATTTGGGGATATGGAATATTCGTGCCAAGTTTGGTCCAGATCCATCATTGTTTGAGTCCACAGTACTCTCTGGATGTGGGTGAACTATAATTCCCAAACTCAAGGTCAATGTCCACCACACCTTTCCAGTTTTTTTCTGTTGGTCATGGGAGCCCTGTGTGCTAAGTTTGGCCCAATTCCATCATTGGTGGAGTTCAGAATGCTCTTTGATTGTAAGTGAACTATAAATCCCATCAACAACAATTCCCAAATGACAAAATCGATTTTTTTGAGTGGAGGACATAAATTGGACTGTTAGGTGTCTTGTGTCCAAATTTGGTGTCAATTCCCCCAGTGGTTTTTGAGTTCTGATGGTAGCACGAATGAACATTACATTTTTATTTATATAGATAATAAAATAATAAAATATGGTCTATCAGCCGTTATAATTATAATATAATAATAATAATAATATGGTTTCTGATAATATAATATGATATGATATATTATAATTAAAATTTATTTATTTATTGATGGCATTTCCAACCCGCCTTTCTTTCCCACCCCGGAGGGGACTCAAGACGGCTTTACATACAGGCAATGATTCGAAGCCCTAAAACACAATGTACACTTAAAGAAATATTAAAATGGGATTTAAAAGTACATTAAAAACAATTAAAACGTTTAAAAACAATACATTCAGAGTTAAACACATTCCAATGGTTGTTGTTCATGGTTCCAAGTCTCTGTTGCACCAGTTCTCTAAAGGCTTGGTCACAAAGCCACATCTTCACCCTCTTGTGGAAGGTCAGGAGGGAGGGGGCTTGCAGTATATTCACTCACTTACTGAGACCACTAGGACTCACACCAATGACCAAACCACTAAACCTGAGACCACTAGGACTCACACCAATGACCCACCCTATCTCCTGGTGTGGTTTGGAGGAGGATGGACCATAGATGATGGGACTTACAGTATCCTCACTCACTTCCTGAGACCACCAGGACTCACACCAATGACCAAACTGGTACACAAGAGTCCCCATGACCCACCTTATCTCCTGGTATGGTTTGGAGGAGGATGGACCATAGATGATGGGACTTGCAGTATCCTCACTCACTTCCTGAGACCACTAGGGCTTACACCAATGACCAAACCTGGTACACAGAGCCCCCATGACCCACCCTATCTCCTGGTGTGGTTTGGAGGAGGATAGACCATAGATGATGGGCCTTGCAGTATCCTCACTCACTTCCTGAGACCACTAGGACTCACACCAATGACCACACCTGGTACACAGAGCCCCCATGACCCACCCTATCTCCTGGTGTGGTTTGGAGGAGGATAGACCATAGATGATGGGCCTTGCAGTATCCTCACTCACTTCCTGAGACCACTAGGACTCACACCAATGACCACACCTGGTACACAGAGCCCCCATGACCCACCCTATCTCCTGGTGTGGTTTGGAGGAGGATAGACCATAGATGATGGGCCTTGCAGTATCCTCACTCACTTCCTGAGACCACTAGGACTCACACCAATGACCACACCTGGTACACAGAGCCCCCATGACCCACCCTATCTCCTGGTGTGGTTTGGAGGAGGATGGACCATAGATGATGGGCCTTGCAGTATCCTCACTCACTTCCTGAGACCACTAGGACTCACACCAATGACCCACCCTATCTCCTGGTGTGGTTTGGAGGAGGATGGACCATAGATGATGGGACTTGCAGTATCTTCACTCACTTCCTGAGACCACTAGGGCTTACACCAATGACCAAACCTGGTACACAGAGCCCCCATGACCCACCCTATCTCCTGGTGTGGTTTGGAGGAGGATGGACCATAGATGATGGGACTTGCAGTATCCTCACTCACTTCCCGAGACCACTAGGACTCACACCAATGACCAAACTGGTACACAAGAGTCCCCATGACCCACCTTATCTCCTGGTATGGTTTGAAGGAGGATGGACCATAGATGATGGGACTTGCAGTATCCTCACTCACTTCCTGAGACCACTAGGGCTTACACCAATGACCAAACCTGGTACACAGAGCCCCCATGACCCACCCTATCTCCTGGTGTGGTTTGGAGGAGGGTGGACCATAGATGATGGGACTTGCAGTATTCTCACTCACTTCCTGAGACCACTAGGACTCACACCAATGACCAAACCTGGTACTCAGAGCCCCCATGACCCACCCTATCTCCTGGTGTGGTTTGGAGGAGGATGGACCATAGATGATGGGACTTGCAGTATCCTCACGCACTTCCTGAGACCACTAGGACTCACACCAATGACCAAACCTGGTACATAGAACCCCCATGACCCACATTTCATCCTGGTGGGGTTTGTGGGAAGATTGACCCACAAATATGCAGTACTTTCACCTGCTTTGGGTCTGAATTCAAATGACCACTGTGTCCCCAACAAATGATGGACCTGGACCAGATTTGGCAGACAGAGCCCACCCCCCATGCTGGTGCGATTTGGGGGAGGACGGACCATGTATGATGGGATAGAGCTCCGACTTTCACTGACCACTGCGATCCACACAAAGGATGGACCCAGACCAAACAAAAAACAAAAGGATGGACCCAGACCAAACAAAAAATACTAGAGATATTTGGGGAAAATTTACCTTGCTTTTTGGGAGTTATAGTTCACCTGCATCCAGAGAAACTGTGGCCTCCATCAATAATGGACTGGGACCAAACTTGGCATAGAGAAGCCCCATGACCAACTGAAAATACTGCTGGGGTTTGGGGAATGGACCCTGATGTTGGGAGTTGTAGTTCACCCATATCCAGAAAGCACTGAACCTTGCCAATGTCGGATCTGCACCAAACTTGGCACACAGACCCAACATGGGCAATTTTGCATACAGGCGGGGTTTTGGGGGCCATTGACCTTGAATCCGGGAGTTGTAGTTCATCATTATGCAGAGAGCACTGAACCCACCCGATATCTGGATGATACTTGGCACACAGTATCTTGCTGACCAACATAACATACTGGAGGGGTTTGGGAGGGGAATGATCCACCCACGTGGGAGTTGTGGTTCACCCTCCATTCAGAAATATTACCAAACTTCCCAAAACAAATAGTGCTAGTAATCAATTAAAAACACTTTTTTGGCCACTTTAATCAATTACATTTTTCACAACATTTGCAGATCATTTGTAAGTACATTTTTTTAAAAAATATAAAAATGAAAATAAAACAAATTCAAAACAAAGTTTAAATAACTTGAAAACAAAAAAAATCTTTAAAAATACATATAAAAATTACAAAAAATAAAAACAAAATATGACATTTTAAATAAATTAATGCAAAATAATAATAATCCTTATTTGGTGTTACATATAAACAAGTTAATAATAATAAATAGTTAAAAAAATAAAAACAGAATAATAAATATAAATTTTAATAATATAAATAATCGCTTTTCCAGCAGGAATTTCTTCATTTTAGATTTGAATATTTTCATGATTTTTATTCTTCAATTGGCAAGATCTTGATGCAGGGCCTAAGAGAGGGAAAAACACATTCAAATTACTTAAAATATTATATTTTCAGTGGGTTAAATCCACTATGTATCAGTGAGTTAAACCACTGAGTTGCTAAACAACAGGCCTCGCTCTGGGTTGCTGCTGCTGGAGGCCTTGGGGAGCGATGGGTCTCCACCTTTGTAAAACTAACAGAAAAGTGACTATTCACAAACTGTGGGAGAAGCAGCCTAACAAAAGGAGCTTGGACTTGTATAGTTCCATCACACAACCTAGCCAAACTCAACTATAATAATAATAATAATAATAATAATCTCTCTCTCTCTCTCTCTCTCTATATATATATATATATGCTCTGTGCATAATGAGTACATTAAAACAAAAGAAAAAATGAATGAAATCACACCAAATTTGGCAACAAAACGTCTCACAACACAAGGAGTGACAATCACTCAAAATTATGATTTTTTTCATTTAGGAGTTGTAGTTGCTGGGATTTATAGTTCACCTACATTCAAAGAGCATTCTGAACTCCATCAACGATGAAATTGAACCAAACTTGGCACACAGAACTCCCATGACCAACAGAAAATACTGGAAGGGTTTGGTGGACATTGACCTTGAGTTTGGGAGTTGTAGTTCCCCTACATCCAGAGAGCACTGTGGACTCAAACAATGATGGATCTGGACCAAACTTGGCACAAACACTCAATATGAACACAGATGGAGTTTGGGGGAAATAGACCTTGACATTTGGGAGTTGTAGTCACTGGGATTCACAGTTCACCTACAATCAAAGAGCGTTCTGAACCCCACGAACAACAGAATCAGGGCAAACTTCCCACACAGAACCCCCATGACCAACAGAAAATACTTAAGGCCATCCAGTCCAACTCCCTTCATCAGGGCAAGAAAACGTAATCAAAGCCATCCAGACATAGATTAGATAGATATTCTTCACACACACACCCAGATATAGTATAATTGATTTGAAAGGGACCCTTAAAGAAAAACAATGATATGTTGCATGTTCCAGCGTGGGCAAACTAGACACTCTCCACATCAACACTGACAAAGAAACAACAAGAAATACTGTTTACCCACAAGCAGAAATACATTACATATATTAGAAACCAACACTTTCTCATTACTTTATTTTCCAGATCAACAGACTGGGCCACAGCAACGCGTGGCAGGGGACAACTAGTAGTATATAAAAACGCAATTCAATTCAACTGAACCCAACCCAACCGAACTCAATTCAACTATAATAATAATAACTCAATTCAACTCAACTGAACCCAACTGAGCTCAACTGAACCCAACACAACTGAAGAAACTCAACATAACTGAACCAATTCTACCCAACTATAATAATATAATAATTATAATTCAGTTCAACCCAACTCAGCTGAACCCAACTCAACCTATGCTGTCACACCCAAGCTGCTTTAAATGTCTTTAGTATTAACGTGTCCCAACTTCCTATACGCTTGGGGGATACTGGATTGCCATCCTATTTGAGCAAGGAACCGCACAGAATCAATGTTCGCTATTGCTTTCAAGAAACGATAACAATTTATTAACTGGTCTTGGGCCTATCTCTGCCCAGGCACTATCTTGATCTCCGCACAACGAAGTCTATACTGAAAGTTTGAAGGTAACTAGTTGTTCTTGAGGTTGCTGGTCGTAGATGATTTCAGAAGCGAAGGACAGATGAAGGTTTTCCTTGCTCACTTTCTCTGGTAGAGGGGCCTCTAGGGCACCCAATGCCCAAGGTGATCAGGCCAGAGATAGAGGAAGCAGCTCCCTCCTATTGAGGCCTGGCACCCCGCTGAAGGCATTGGCAACTCCACAGACTGTCACTGACCAGAGGTAGGCCAGTATAGCTGGATGACTTCCCAGATTAGTTAGTTAGCTAGTTACTGGCTTGAAATGGCTAGTCCAAGCCTGGATCCCACTGGGGCCAACTACAGACAGTGAATCTTGCTTCCAAGATTCCCTGGTGGTAATAGCCCTAAACTAAACACGGCTCTTTTTCCCTGAACAAAAGGGACAGGGACTTATACAATTCCATCACAATAACATAATTCATTAAAAAAATGAAAAATAATTTTATTTATTATTATTATTTAAAAAATTAATGTAACAATGCTCACACAGCCCAGAAAACTCACAGCAAAGCAGTAATTCCGGCTATGAAAGCCTTTGACAACACAATGTAATAATTTAATTTTTCAATAGTAATATTTTTAAAATAATTTAATTATTATTTCAAAGTTTTGATCTTAAATATTTTAAAATATTTGAAATATTTTATTATTATTTAATAATTTACAATAATTTCTGTAATAATTTTTGAAAATAATACATTTTAATAATTCTTTATTATTTAATAATTTAATATCTAATTTCTCTAATATAATATCTTTCCAAAATTATTTCATGTAAATTATATTTAATAATACAATAATTTATTGAGTATAAGCCTAGTTTTTCAGCCCCCCTTTTAGGCTGAAAAAACTCCCCTAGGCTTATACTGGAGTCAAAGTTATTTATTACTTTACTCTGTTATTAGTATTTTATTATTACATTTATTATTTTTCTCTATTTATTATTGTTTTTATTACATTTATTATTTTACTAAATTTTTATTATTACATTTATTACTTTACTCTATTATTATTGGTATTATTACGTTTACATTATTTTACTCTATTATTACGTTTGTTATTTTATTCTATTTATTATTTTTTATTATTACATTTATTATTGTACTTTATTATTGTTATTATTACATTTATTATTTGACTCTATTATTAGTATTATTTTTATTACATTTATTATTTTACTCTATTATGACTGTTATTACATTTCCATTAGTTTACTCAATTTTTATTACATTTATTTTTTTACTCTATTATTATTGGAAGGATATGTAAGCACATTCACATTAAAGAAACTTAGAATGGTGGTTGAATCAGAGTTGGACAGTCTTATCTTAAATTACAGTTTTATGTATATATTCAAAAACATTTAACCTGCTGATTCCTCAATTAATGTCATTTTATTGGTATCTATTTCTATGTTGAAATTTACCCATAGCTGCTGCATTTCCCACCCTTGGCTTATACTCGAGTCAATATGGTTTCCCAGTTTTTGTGGTAAAATTAGGTGCCTTGACTTATATTTGGGTCGGCTTATACTCAAGTATATACGGTATATTTTAAATATATTTATTTATTATTTACTAATAATCATAACACTTTTAAAAATAATTTATTTATTATTCTGTATTTGAAAAGCTGATACCCACCTTTATTGAAAAAGTTATTCCATTTTAAAATTCAGAAATATAATGTACATTTATCTTCTTTCATCGACGTCGAATGGGTTTATAAACGCAGATTGATAATAACAGAATAGCCAGGAGAAGAAGGCTGAAAACACTCCCCAAAAGAACTGCAAGAAAGAAAGAGAAAATAATATTATAAGATAACGGTTTTCCCCTATTAAAGCCAGTCGTGTCCAATTCTGGGGTGTGGTGCTCATCTCCATTTCTAAGCCGAAGAGCCGGTGTTGTCCATAGACACCTCCAAGGTCATGTGGCCGGCATGACTGTATTTATTTATTTATTTACTGTATTTGTATACCGCCTTTCTCAGCCTATCGGCGACTCAAGGCGGTTTCCAACAAAACAATATACATAATATCACAGTACAAATTAAAAATTAAAACAACATAAAACACAACAAGCAATAAAAACAACATAATTAGCGTCTCCTTATTGTCAAGCATTGTCCAGTTCCATCGTCAAATCGTCAGATTTCCTATATCAGTTATCTATATCCAATTTTTGGATGACACAGCCGGCCTGGACCCTTTCCAGTCAGGCTTTCGCCCGGGTCATGGGACGGAGACGGTCCTGGTTGCTATTACAGATGAACTTCGTCGTCAGTCTGATAGCGGCGGATCGGGGCTTCTGGTACTTCTCGATCTTACCGCAGCGTTTGACACCGTTGAGTACGATCTAATGATTCACTGTCTTGCCATATCCGGAGTTCATGGTCAGGCCCTCAATTGGTTCGACTCATTTCTCTCCGAAACTGGAGCCAATGTCTCCGAAAGTTCCCCCCTCCTATGCGGGGTACCCCAAGGCGCAATTCTCTCCCCTCTTCTCTTCACCATCTATGTTAGACCCCTTGCTAGTTTGGCCCGGAGTTTCGGCCTAGACTGCTATCAATATGCGGACGACACCCAACTCCTTCTGCGTTTGGAGCCTGGAAAATACCCTTCCAGTATTTTCTGTTGGTCATGGCAGTTCCGTGTGCCAAGTTTGGTTCAATTCCATCGTTGATGGAGTTCAGAATGTTCTTTGATTGTAGGTGAACTATAAATCCCAGCAACTACAACTCTCAAATGACAAAATCATAATTTTTGAGTGATGGTCACTCCTTGTGTTGTAAGACGTTTTGTTGTCAAATTTGGTGTGATTTCGTTCATTGGTTCTTTTGTTTTTAAGGTACTCATTATGCACAGAGCATTTTATATATATATATAGATTTATTTATTTAAAGCATTTATATTCCGCCCTTCTCATCCCGAAGGGGACTCAGGGCGGAGCACAACATATAAACGGCAAACATATTAGACCATACATATACAAAAGCATTAAAATCACATATCTCGACGTTAAAATCCACTAGTTAAAACTGTCTCAACAACCATATCGAATTTGGTTGGCATACTAAAGGTTCCTATCACTGACTCATTGCACAGTCCCCAAGGCTCGGTCCTACAGCCACGTTTTTATCATCCATCTAAAGGTCAAGAGGGAAGGGGCTGACCTGATTTCATTAGGAAGGGAGTTCTATAGCCAAGGGGCAATTACTGAGAAGGCCCTGTCTTTGTGTTTGCTGAAGTATAGAACTTTTCTTTTACTTTCAACATTGTTGAAAGGCTGTTTTTGAAAGGCAATTCAGGACAGCTCTCTCCCAGCCTCTCTGTCCTTATCCAAACTCCTTTTGCGTTTGGAGCCTGGAGTAACGTCAATACCAGACAATTTCACCTTATGTCTGGAGGCTCTGTCGAACTGGCTACGTGCTAGTAGACTGAAGGTGAACCCCACGAAGACCGAGATTCTCTGGCATGGCCGCTCGATTGGTCTGACCCATTTGCTACCCACCTTCGATGGTGCTGCCCTATCTCCTTCACCTACCATTAAGAGCTTGGGTGTCATTTTGGATTCGCAGCTGACAATGGAAGCTCAGGTCGCTGCTGCCAGCAAACAGGCCTTTTTCCATCTATGACAAGCAAGGCAATTGGCACCCTACCTATCTGATGAGGCCCTGGCAACAGTCATCCATGCTACGGTCACATCTAGGCTGGACTATTGCAACGCCCTGTATGTTGGCCTTCCGATGTCTATGACCCGAAAGCTCCGTATTGTTCAGAATGCGGCAGCCAGGTCACTCACAAGAACGCCCATGAAATGCCATATAACACCAGTGTTGTGGCATTTGCATTGGCTTCCAACTGATTACCGTGGTCTATATAAGATGCTAGTTCTGACCTTTAAAATTATTTACGGCCAGGGTCCATCGTATCTTAGGGACCGTCTCTCCTTCTCCCATCATCGGAAGTCGCAACGACCATCCCAACGTGACTTACTTTATATACCGGGTCCTAGAGAAGTGCACTTGGAAAGGACCAGACGCAGAGCTTTTTCTATTTCTGCCCCTGCCTTGTGGAAGTCCTTGCCGCCCTACATGAGAGCCATTCGTGAGTTAGGGCCTTTTACCCTAGCACTTAAGACCTGGCTTTTCACTAGAGCTTTTGATCTTTGTTAATTTTATCAATGTCTGTATGTATGTATTTTTATCCTTTACAATTTTAGCTTGTAAATAGCCTAGAGCATCTTGGATGGAGGGCGATTAATAAGTAATTAAATGATGATGGTGATAAGTAATATTCAGGGAATAATATTTTTGTGTCATATTTTATTTTAATATCTTTTTTTTCCTATTTCCCCCTCCTGCCACTTCCATCACACTAGGGAACAAATCCACTTTAAATCTGGTTTCCGCCTCCTGCAGAATTCTGGGGTTTCTAGTTTAGTGAGGCTGTTAAAGACTCCCCCCTACACTACAAACCCCAGAATTCTGCAGGAGGCAGAAACCGGATTTTAAATCGATTTTTTCCTAGTGTGATGAGACCCCTGCTCTGAGCATCCACGTTAGAATGCTTTATTCTCTCCCTCCCGTCTTCGCTTCACTGCGAGCTACAGACCAATCTCCCTGTTGTGCCACCTCTACAAAGTTCTGGAGAGACTTATTTTGCATAGAATTACTGAAAAAATAGACCCCTGTCTGATCCCACAGCAAGCTGGCTTCGGAAAAGGCAAAAGCTGCACATCGCAAGTGCTGAACCTGACTCAGCACATAGAAGATGGCTTTGAAAGGCAGCAGATCACAGGAGCTGTCTTCATAGACCTGTCAGCAGCCTATGATACTGTGAACCACCGCCTCCTCCTGAGAAAAATGTATAGTATCACAAAGGACTACCACCTCACCCGCCTCATAGGAAACCTGCTACAAAACAGGAGCCTTTTTGTTGAGTTCCAGGGCCAGAGAAGCAGATGGCGGAAACAGAAGAATGGCCTGCCTCAGGGGAGCGTGCTTGCTCCATCCATGTTCAACATCTACACAAATGACCAGCCACTGCCACAAGGGACAGAGAGCTTCATCTATGCTGATGATCGTGCCATCACCGCTCAAGCAGGGAGCTTTGAGATGGTAGAACAGAAGCTCTCCGAAGCTCTAGGTGCTCTTACTGCCTATTACAGGGAAAACCAACTGATCCCCAACCCATCTAAAACACAGGCATGTGCCTTTCATCTCAAGAACAGACAAGCATCCCGAGCTCTGAGGATGACCTGGGAAGGAATCCCACTGGAGCATTGCAGCGCACCCAAATACCTGGGAGTCACTCTGGACCGTGCTCTGACCTACAAGAAGCACTGCCTGAACATCAAGCAAAAAGTGGGTGCTAGAAACAACATCATACGAAAGCTGACTGGCACAACCTGGGGATCACAACCAGACACAGTGAAGACATCTGCCCTTGCGCTGTGCTACTCTGCTGCTGAGTACGCATGCCCAGTGTGGAACACATCTCACCATGCTAAAACAGTGGAAGTGGCTCTTAATGAGACATGCCGCATTATCACGGGGTGCCTGCGCCCTACACCACTGGAGAAATTACACTGCTTAGCTGGTATTGCACCACCTGACATCTGCCGGGAAGTAGCAGCCAATAGTGAAAGGACCAAGGCAGAGACATCTCCAGATCATCCCCTGTTTGGGTATCAGCCAGCATATCAACGACTTAAATCTAGATCTACAGAGACAGTCGCTGGAACACCTCAGCAAGCGAGAGTCCAAAAGTGGCAGGCTCAAACCCAGCACTTCAATCCGTGGGTGATACCAAATGAGAGACTCCCTCCTGGGCACATAGAGGACTGGGCGACTTGGAAGGCGCTGAACAGACTGCGCTCTGGCACCACGAGATGCAGAGCCAACCTTCAGAAATGGGGCCACAAAGTGGAATCCTTGACATGCGAGTGTGGAGAAGAGCAAACCACTCACCACCTGCTGCAATGCAACCTGAGCCCTGCCACATGCACCATGGAGGACCTTCTTGCAGCAACACCAGAGGCACTCCAAGTGGCCAGATACTGGTCAAAGGACATGAGTACCAAACTCACAAATTTTGTATTTTGTCTGTTTGTTTGCTTTGTTCTGTTAGAAATGTAATATAATTTGACTGGTTGGTTGTCCTGACACGACAAATAAATAAATTCACTACGAGCATGCGCAATAGGTTATCCCGGTTGCTTGCAGTCAACGCATGCGCAGAGGAGATTCCACAGAGGAGAGACGATTTAAAGGGGCCGCTTTCTTTTTTTTTTTTTTCCCCTTCACAAAATGGAAAGCCATGGAAAAGATTCTCACCGAGGTCCTGCTGCTTGAGGACGGCGAAAGGGCGGGCGGGCGGGTCTGCTTCTGCAGCTCCCGCCCCGGAAAAGAGAAGGTACCCGAAAGGAAGCATTGTCGCTCTCCGCTGGGCTCCTGCGCATGCGTGAGTCGCCACAAAACAGGCCAGGCCTTCTGAGCGAAGGAGCGCTCTCGTGACGTCACGGGGAAAAGGGGCGGGGAAGAACGCTGCAATCACCCCGGGGCCTCACTCTGCGCATGCGCGGGAGGTTGTTTCACCAAGAGGCCACTTTATTTCCTAGCTTGGGGACATTCATAGGATGTGGGTGAACTACAGTTCCCCAAATCGTAGAATCATAGAATCAAAGAGTTGGAAGAGACCTCATGGGCCATGCAGTCCCCTGCCAAGAAGCAGGAATATTGCATTCAAATCACCCCTGACAGATGGCCATCCAGCCTCTGTTTAAAAGCTTCCAAAGAAGGAGCCTCCACCACACTCCAGGGCAGAGAGTTCCACTGCTGAACGGCTCTCACAGTCAGGAAGTTCTTCCTCGTGTTCAGATGGAATCTCCTCTCTTGTAGTTTGAAGCCATTGTTCCATTGCGTCCTAGTCTCCAAGGAAGCAGAAAACAAGCTTGCTCCCTCCTCCCTGTGACTTCCTCTCATATATTTATACATGGCTATCATATCTCATCTCAGCCTTCTCTTCTTCAGGCTAAACGTGCCCAGCTCCTTAAGCCGCTCCTCATAGGGCTTGTTCTCCAGACCCTTGATCATTTTAGTCGCCCTCCTCTGGACACATTCCAGCTTGTCAATATCTCTCTTGAATTGTGCCCAGAATTGGACACAATATTCCAGGTGTGGTCTAACCAGAGCGGAATAGAGGGGAGCATTACTTCCCGTGTGTCAATCTTCCCCAAACCCCGCCTGTATCCAAAGTTGGCCATGTTGGGTTTGGTCCAGATCTGATGTTGGGCAGGGTTCAGTGCTCTCTGGATGCAGGGTGAACTACAACGCTCAGAGACAAAGTCAATCACCCACAAACCCTGTCTGTATGCACAGTTGGCCATGTTGGGTCTGTGTACCATGTTTGGTCCAGATCCATCAGCTGGGTGCAGTGATCTCTGAATGCAGGTGAACTACAACTCCCAAAATCATGGTCAATTCCCACAAAGCCCTGCAGTATGTTCAGTGGTCATGGGGGGGGGGTCACAGTTGCTCTGGAAGCAGGTGGTCTACAACTCCCAAGATTCCCAGGGCAATCACCCCCAAAGTCCGCCAGTACTCACAGTTGGGCATGTTGTGTCTTAAATCTAGAAATAGTTTTCTAAACACTTGCCGGAACACCCCAGCAAGCGAGAGTCCAAATGTGGCAGGCTCAAACCCAGAACCTCAATCAATGGCTGATACCAAGTGAGAGACTCCCTCCTGGGCACACAGAGGACTGGGCGACTTGGAAGGCGCTGAACAGACTGTGCTCTGGCACCACGAGATGCAGAGCCAACCTCAAGAAATGGGGCTACAAAGTGGAATCCACAACATGCGAGTGTGGAGAGGAGCAAACCACTCACCACCTGCTGCAATGCAACCTGAGCCCTGTCACATGCACCATGGAGGACCTTCTTGCAGCAACACCAGAAGCACTCCAAGTGGCCAGATACTGGTCAAAGAACATTTAATCAACTACCAAACTCACAATTTTCGTATTTTGTCTGGGTTTTTTTGCTTTGTTCTGTTAGAAATGTAATATAATCGACTGGTTGCACTGACACGATAAATCAATAAAATAAATGTTGTGTCTGTGTGCCATAACAGTTTAAATAATGCACCAGTAAGGCCTTTTCGTGAACCACCATGAGAATTTCGGGGGGGGCTGAAGCAGGGCCGTAGCCAGAAAAAAAATTCGGGAGCGGTTAAAATTTTCGGGGGGAGGGGTTGAAAATTTCGCCGGGGGGGGGGGGGTTGAAACCTGCCTCCTAGCTCATGCTGAAGCAAAGAGCACAGCCGGGGGCAGAGCAGCCTTCAATAGCCTGCAACTCCGCCCTTGTCAACCACCTCCACCAAGTCTGGCCTCCTTAATGAGAGCATTCAACATCGCCCCCCCCCCCCCCAACTTGGTTGCTTCATTACTGTTTTGTCGCGCGCTGGGCCTGTAAATGATTGTCTTTAGAATAGGATGTGCAACCTTTGCCCAGCGGGAAGCCAGGGGGCCTAAAGAGAAGTTCTCAGAGGTTTCCACCACAAACAGTCTTTAGATGGCTTGAGAAGTACAACAAAGTCTTTTATTAATGAACAATCAAACAGAAACTTCTCTTGTCTTCAGTAAAGTTAAGCAAATGATTCCAAGCTTTTACGTAACTGGTGAATTCCTAATCTTGCTCACGAAGGACAGGCAACTGTCTTCAATAACTTCTTCTTTAAAGGAAAATCCCCCTTTTAACTTCTCCCAGGCTGATTCATTACTGTTTTGTCGCGCGCTGGGCCTGTAAATGATTGTCTTTAGAATAGGATGTGCAACCCACACCCTTACTGATGTGGGCTCCGCTACCAGGTTGAACTGCGTCTCGAACGCTGAGTGGACCTACCAGCAAGGCAGGAGATGTTCTCCAGCTGGAGTTCTTTGGTCTTTAGGACTGCTTCCCTGGAAATCTTTGGGTGCTCTTAAGACTGTTCTCCCCCGGAAGGTCTTAAGGGTTGAAGCTTTTGTACAGGGGAAGCTTGCACACGTCCTGTACATTAGCTTTCCTTGCTGAGACTAACTAAAAATGGCTCCCTTCCCTTCCCAATTGCCCTGAGCAAGGGGCGGGACCAAAACTTAACAATGATGGACAGGTGACTTGCCCTATGACTGCAACCAAAGAAGCCACCTATCTGCAGAGTCCCTGAAACCTAGGACTGCAAGCAAACATTTAATACAAAGCAAATAAAGTTGGAGCTCCTGGTACAGCTGTACCAGAACAACTACATCGGCTATTGCTGCAAGTAATGACAGTGTGAATAAATTGCTAATATTTGCTTGAGATGGTGCTTGCAGTTCTGGAGGGACTCTTGATTTTTTGCATCTCATAGACTTAGCATGGGGATTTGGTTAACCAGTTAAAATTCATGAGTAAACCAGGTTTTTTAAAAAAAATCTGAAACATTTCGGGGGGGTGAACCCCTAACCCCCCCCCCTCACTACGGGCCTGGGCTGAAGCCCCTCAAGCCCCTCCCCCCCGGCTACATGCCTGCTGCTTACTATCCCACCTGCGTCACAGGCGCGTTTGGTGGGGACGAGGGACAGGGCCTTCTCTGTGGTTGCCCCCCAACTTTGGAACACCCTCCCCAAAGACATTAGACTAGCACCCACGATGGCAGTCTTCAGGAAGAACTTGAAGACCTGGCTATTCCAATGTGCCTTCCCAGAATAGGATTATCTCCAGCATTATGTCCCAGAAGCACTTTATTAGAGTTTAAGACTCTCTGCACATTGCACTTGCCCGGAAATCCAACATACCTCCTGCCACACCCAGCACTTTTTAACCTGTACCCATCACTGGCCCGGCCCTGGTTTTTATTACGTAATGATGTAATGTTTTGTTATTGCTTATGTTTTTAATTTGCTTTAAATTGTATTGTTATTGTCTGTTGTTGTTGTGTTGAGTTGGCCTTTGTAAGCCGCATCGAGTCCTGCGGGAGATGCTAGCGGGGTACAAATAAAGTTTAATAATAATAATAATAATACACACATACAGATTTCACTTTTATTATGTGTATAGGTAGATTAGTTTTTACAACAAATACATTGTCCTATATTTCCATGCATTGGACTAACATCTCCTAGAAGCACCCCCCCCCCCCCACCGATTGACAGAATAATATGGAACTAATTCAAACCAATTTAGATACATTAGTATAACCATAATAGATAAATAAAAAAACCTAAAGCAATGATACAAAGTTACATCTCAAAATAACCCAATTTTTTAAAAATGATACATTGTTTATGTATTTGTTTTAGTTACTCGTGTAACTGAGTTCCACGTCAGTTACTTACTTAGTTTTATTTCATTTACTTACATAATTTTGTTACATGTATATCTCTGTTCCATTTCAGGTGCTTTCTATTTTGGTTGAATCATTGTGTAACTTAGTTACTTGTATTACAGTTACTTTTATAACTTAGTTCCATTTCAGTAAGTTCACTATTTTCATAATTTAGATCTATTTCAGTTCATATAAGTTCACTATTTTCATAATTTAGATCTATTTCAGCTAATCATATAACTTAGTTACTTTTGTGCCTCAGTTCCATTTCAGTTACTTACATAACTTAGTTCTATTTTGGCTTAGTTATTGTGTAACTTAATTACTTGTATTACAGTTACTTTCATCACTTAGGTCTTTTTCGGTTTAGGTACTGTTCAACTTTGTTGCATTTGTTACTTGTGTTACAGTTACTCTCATAACTTAGTTCCATTTCAGTTATGTATGTAACTTACATAACTGAAGTTATATAGGTTCCATTTACATAAGTTTTTTACATAATTTTCAGTTACTTATATAACTTAGCTATTTTCATAATTTAGTCCCATTTCAGTTTTCATTTTAGTTACTCTTTAACTTGGTTGCATTTGGTTACTTATAGTTGCTTCCATAATTTAGTTGTATTTCAGTTACTCATATAATTTTGTTCTTTTCATAAATTAGTTGCTTCCATAATTTAGTTCCATTTCAGTTACTTGTATCTTAGTTACTTTCATAAGTTAGTTACTACTGTAATTTAGTTCATTTTATAACTTAGTTACTTGATCTCAGTTCCTTGAGTAACTTAGTTACATTCAAAACAGTAATGGAAGTAACTAAGCTTCAAAAGTAACTAACAGGTTTTAAAAATTACATTCTGTAACTTGGATTTGCTTAGAAGCTGATGGCAGGAAGTGAGCTGCCATAGAGTTGCCTAAAAGGGCACAGTTGGCTTGGTCCTTCAACTTTATGATGATTTCCAGCTGGAGCAAGCAGACAGGAAGTGGGGTTACGGGCCCACAGGAAGTCTTCCAAACTCTATGGTTGGCTCTCGGGACTCCTTCTCTGGCCGAAAGCACACGGCGAGGCGCTGAAA
>NC_090034.1:60872410-60949910 GCF_037176765.1 Anolis sagrei | reverse complement strand
AAATTTGCATTTTTCTAAATTTGCAAAAAAATGCCATTTTTGTATTGCCGTTTGACAATAGCTTTCAATGAATTTTTTTACATAAATTACAATTTTAAAAGCATTCTTTTTTTTAAAGGGCTTATTAATATTTGGTAAATTTGCATGAGCTTAATTCATCCCTGCATGAAATTTACTGCTTTCTGTATGCAAATTAAATTCCTGCACGTTTTAAGACAAATAAGGTTAATTTACCCCAATTATGAAATAGAATTTTAATATGCATATAAATTCACACAATATATGTGCATATATTTGCATATTATGAATACATTTGCATATAGTTAATAAATTGATCAATAACTTTGCATGCAACCAATATATTTGTGCATGATTTTGCATATGGTGAAGAGATTTGCTTATTAGGAATAAATTTGCATACAGCCAATATATTTGCAATGCAATTAATAAATTTTCATGTGATTAATACATTTGCATATTTTGCTCATTAGATAAAGGAAGAAGACCGGACTCCACCGCCGACTTCTCCGCCTCCCATTTTTTCAGTGATTCCTGGAGGTTTCATTAAGCAACTCGTTCGTGAAACAGAGAAAGAAGCTAAACTCAAGGAGAAAATCCCACTGAATTCTAAGGAAGACGTAAGTCTATGTAAATGTCGCAAATAAATAAAAATAAATAAATACATCTATCTACCTACTTACCTACTGTATATGTCTATCCATTCATCTATCTATTATCTATCTAGTCATCTATCAATTCACCAGTCTACCTGCCCATTCATCTACCAATCCAGTCATTCATGTATCTATCTGTCTACGCATTCATCTATATCACCAATCTACCTATCCATCCATCTATCCATTCATCTATCTGTCACTCCATCTATTCATTGATCTATTTATCCATTTATCTATCTAGTCATCTATCAATTCACCAGTCCACCTATCCATTCATCTACCAATCCAGTCATTCATGTATCTATCTGCCTACGCATTCATCTATATCTATTAGGCTTGGTTGATCAAGAAAAAATTTGGTTCTAAACTTGTTTCGTATCTAGGGGGCGCCCACGTTTCGAATCTGAGAGGATTTTCGAAATTTCAGATTTCAAATTGTTGATATTTACGAAATTTCGTAAATATCCGAATCGATTCGTTAATGGTGGACGCTTTTCCTTGCTTCCACCTTGTTTACTTGTGTTTTCTAATCCTGTGATTTGGAAGCAGTTTGCTTGAACGTTCTGTTGTCCCAGATTATTTCCCAGGATAATCCAGATTATTTGCTAAATTATGTTTTTTGCACAGCAGTTTGCTACAGACTTTGAGTTCTTGATAGATACACTGAATTAAGTGCTTATAGCTATTTTTGTTGTTATAATAATAACATAATAATATAATATAATATAATATACAATAATATAATATTATAATAATATAATAATAAAATAATATTATATTATTGTATATTATATTATATTATATATATTATATTATATATTATATTATATTATATTATATTATATTATATATATTATACTAGCTGTACCTGGCAACGCATTGCTGTGGCATAGAGTGATGGTATGAAAAATAAAGTAATGAGAAATTTTGGGCAAGAAGGATGTCAGGAGAAAGAGGAGGGAGGGGGGAATGTGGGATTTGCCAGCTGGAAGGAAGGAAGGAAGGAAGGAAGGAAGGAAGGAAGGAAGGAAGCCCAGTGCAGCCCAGAGTGAGGCAAGAAGAAGCATGAGGAAAGAGGAGGGAAGCAGCAGAGCAAAGGTGGCCGGCAGGAGGGGAGAGAGAGAGGAAATTCATCGGCTTAAGCTGAGGTCAGGGACCAGAAGTGGGGTAAGCCCAGGGACTGGAAGTGGGGTAAATGCGCAGCTTGCTACCAGGGGAGGGAAGAGAAACTGTGAGATTGTAAAACTTGTAAAAAAATAACTTTCGTAATTATTTTTCGAAAATAATTACGAAAAATGAGGAAATTGTTTCGATTCTTAATTACTCCTCACACTATTCCTGCATGGCTCGATATTGGATCGAAGCTAATTTAAATACGAATTCATAACGAGTTTAGAAACTAACGAACACAATCAACCAAGCCTAATATCTATCACCAATCTCCCTATCCGTCCATCTATCCATTCATCTATCTGTCACTCCATCTATTCATTGATCTATTTATTCATTCATCTATCAGTTCATCTATCTATCTATCTATCTATCTATCTATCTATCTATCATATCTGTCTATTCGTCTATCAATTCATCAATATATCCATCTATCCATTGATTTATCAATCTATCTATTGATCTATCTATGAATCATTGAGCTATCTATCATTTCATCTATCTGTCTATCCATTCATTCATCTATCTTTCTTTTTCTATCTATCTATCTGTCTGTCATTGATCTATCCATTCATGTACCAAACTCTGCATAAAATGCCCTCAGAAGCACTTTATTTTCTTGTTGTGCAATTAAATTCTACCTCATCCCCCGGAGCCCCTCCTTGATATTTTACATTGCCCTATCTCCCAGTGTTTTAAAATTTTAATCCTTGAATTTGGCCCTGCCCATGGTGATCATTTTTAATGTTTTGATTTTCTATTGTTGTGTCACTTATATACATTGGTTTTGTATCTTAGGTTATTTTAATTTTTGATTTTCTGTTGTGCTTTTGTGTTATATTGTGTATATTGTATTGATGGACATGGCGTCATGTAAGCCGCCCCAAGTCCCCTTGGGGAGATGGTGGTGGGGTATAAATAAAGTTATTATTATTATTATTATTATTATTATTATTATCATCATCATCATCTATTTTTCTATCACTTCTTTCCATCTACCATATTTGTCTATCCATTTATCTATCTATCCATTTCTCTATCCATCTATCCATCCAAACATCCATCTTTCTTTTCATTTATCTTCCCATAATTTCTCTGTCTATCTATCCATCAATCCATCCATCTATCCATCCACTATATCTACCTATCTACCCACCCACTTTAAATCTATCACTTTATATCCATCTCTTTCCATCAACCCATCCATCATTCCAGATATTTCTATATCTATCCATCCACCCACTGTATCTACCTATCTATCCACCCACTTTATATCTATCAATTATCTATCCATCCATATTTCCATCCATTCGTCCTCCCATATATTCCTCTATTTATCCACCCATCCTCTTTCCATTTATCCACCAGATATTTCCCTATCTATTGATCAGTCTATCCATCCATCCATCAATCCATCCACTCAATACATTTACCTACCTTCTCATGACAACACCAGAGGCACTCCAAATGGCCAAAGGACATTCAATATAATGTCAAGTTTTTAAACTTTGTTCTTTTCAACTGTACTCTTGGTTTGCTTCTGATACGATAAATCTATCTATCTATCTATCTATCCATCCTTCCATCCATCTCTCCATCCATCTTTCCATCTATCCAGATATTTCTGTATCCATCTACCCATTTATCATCCATCTTTCTTTTCATTCATGCTTCTATCTATCCATCCATCCATCCATCCATCCATCCATCCATCCATCCATCTACTGCATCTACCTATATATCTGCCCATCCATTCACTCCATATCTATCTATCTATCTATCTATCTATCTATCTATCTATCTATCTATCTATCCATCCATCCATCCATCCATCCATCCATCCACTGCATCTACCTATATATCTGCCCATCCATTCACTCCATATCTATCTATCTATCTATCTATCTATCTATCTATCTATCTATCTATCTATCCATCCATCCATCCATCCATCCATCCATCCACTGCATCTACCTATATATCTGCCCATCCATTCACTCCATATCTATCTATCTATCTATCTATCTATCTATCTATCTATCTATCCATCTATCCTTCAATCTATCTATCTATCTATCTATCAATCTATCTATCTATGCATCTCTCCTTGCTTTCCTTATCTATTGATAGATCTATCTATCCATTCATCTCTCTTCACTTTCAGTGATCATCCCATATCATTTATTTATTTATTTAATATCGCCCTTTATCTCACCATATGGAGAGTCAAAGCGGCTCACAATTGAAAACATTACAACTTAAAATATACAAATATAAAATAATAAAACAGTATTATAATTATATATTATCAGTAGTGTTAGAATTAATGTATTATTATATTACAATAATGTCATATATTATTATATTGTATTATTACTGTTAAATTGTATTATATTATAATATTTTCAATATTATATGTATATATAATATATTATTAGCATAGCACAATATTAGTATTATATATTATTAGATTGTACTATATTATTATACCACAATACATATAATATACCACCAGTATATTATACTATTATTATATAATATAGTATATTATGTCATAAGTTGTAGTATATACAATATATTACAACATTATTAATATTATATATCACACATTAGTATTGTTATATTACAATGTTATTATTTCTATATATTATTTTATTGTGTATATTGAGGGGCTTCCAAGTGAAGTTGCAAGAGACATGATCCAATCCATCCATCCATCTCTCCTCCCTTGTAGTGATCATCCCGTATTGATAGGTGATTGGTTTCTCCCACAGCCTCCAGGGAAAGTGGACGATGGCTCCGTGATCAAGGACACCACCAACCTGTGGGAAGCTGGTCAAGGGATGGCCAATAGCAAAGGTCAAGGGTCGCTGGTCCAGGGCTGGTTGAATGGCGAGGGTGAAGGAATGACCAAAATCCCAGAAAAGAAGAGAGGAGCCGATCTGAGGGTCGGGTCACCATCCTCTCCTTCCAATCCCTCCCCACTTCCCAGGACTTTGTTTTCACCCGAAGGAGGGAAAAAGGATCCGGAGAAGGTACCAGAAGCAGGGAAGAAGGCCCACCATCCGACACCATGGAGCAAACAACGCTTAGAGGGCCTTGGAAAAGAGAATGTGAAAACAAGGGTGAAGGATGAGTGTGTCACCGGGCGGACAAGCCTCAGGGCAAATAAAGGGATGAATAAGGAGAAAGCAATGGGAGAAATGGGGAAGAAAACGGGAGAAAACAAGGAGAAAATGGGAGAGATAATTGGGAAAAAACCATGGGAAAACAAGGAGAAAATGACAGAAGAAACAGGGGGGAAAGTGGGAGAAAACAAGGAGAAAATAACAGGAAAAATGGGGGGAAACAATGAGAAAATGACAGAAGAAACAGGGGGGAAAGTGGGAGGAAACAAGGAGAAAATAACAGGAGAAACAGGAAGAAAAGTGGGAGAAAAGAAGGAGAAATTGGTGGGAGAAACAGAGAAAAAAATGGGGGAAACCAAGGAGAAAACAAGAGAAATAACTGGGAAAAAACTATGGGAAAATGAGGAGAAAATGACAGGCGAAAAGGGGAAAAAAGTGGGAGAAAACAAGGAGAAAAGAATGGGAGAAATGGGAAAAAAGGTGGGAGAAAACAAGGAGAAAACAGCGAAAAAAGTGATAAAAAATAAGGAAGAAATGAGGGGAAAGGTGGAAGAAAACAAGGAAAAAACAAGAGTAATAACTGGGGAAAAACAAGGGGAGAAAATAATGGGAGAAACGGGGGGGAAAGTGATGGAAAGTAAAGAAAGAATTGGAGAAAACACAGAGAAAATCAAGGACATTGGAGAAAAACGGGAGCAAAAATCATCAATAGAAGAAACAGGAGAAAACGAGGAAAACAAAGTCGATCTTGGAGAAATCACTGATTCTTCAGAGAAGGTGAATTTGGTTTGTATAACAAATATTTGTAATTCGATGCATATGAATGACTTCTAAAAGATATGCAAATTGATATGCAAGTGTGATTTTTTTAAAATATGCAAATTGCTATTTTTCTCTCCTTCTTCTTCCTAGGAAGATGTCTGGTACGAAACGGAGAAAGTTTGGTTGGTCCAGAAAAATGGCTTCACCCTGGGTAAGATTTATTAATCAATCAATCGATTAATCAATTAAATGGTAGACTAATTAATCAATCAATAATAAATTAATTAGAGTAATTAATTCATTGTTTTTATTTATTTATTTAACTGATTATTGATTCAATCAATCAATCGATTGATTGATTGATTGGTTGGTTGATCATTTAATTAATCAACCAATAAATTAATATAATAATAACTTTATTCTTATATCCCGCCACCATCTCCCCGAAGGGACTTGTGGCAGTCAAACAGAGTTGCAATAAAATACATATATAAAAATCATAAAAACATAAACCATCAACAACCAACAACCAGTCGAGCACCGTGGACATGTTCAAAACTAAATAGGCAAGGCAAGGGCTTGTGTAATACAACTTCAAGGGTGGGGCTGATAGTAAAGTGCAAGAGCCAGATTACTGGAGTTGGACTGAAAATTTACATAATCAATGGACTGTCTAAATCAATGTAATGGAGCCCAACAGACTCCCAAAATTGTGCCTATTTATTTTATTTATCGTGTCAGGGGCAGACCAGACGTTTGCATTGCATTTTTTAACAAACAAACAGACAAACAAACAAAACACAAAGTTTGCAAGATTAGTAGTTGATTAAATGTCCTTTGACCAGTATCTGGCCACTTGGAGTGCCTCTGGTGTTGCCGCAAGGAGGTCCTCCATTCTGCATGTGGCAGGGCTCAGGTTGCATTGCAGCAGGTGGTCAGTGGTTTGCTCTTCTCCGCACTTGCATGTCGTGGATTCCACTTTGTAGCCCCATTTCTTAAGGTTGGCTCTGCATCTCGTTCAGCGCCTTCCAAGTTGGCCAGTTTTCTGTGTGCCCAGGGGGGAGTCTCTCATTTGGTCTCAGCCATTAATTGAGGTTCTGGGTTTCAGCCTACCACTTTTGGACTCTCGCTTGCTGAGGTGTTCCAGCGAGTGTCTCTGTAGATCTAAGAAAACTATTTCTTGATTTAAGTCGTCAACGTGCTGGCTGATATCCAAACAGGGGATGAGCTGGAGATGTCACTGCCTTGGTCCTTTCACTATTGGCTGCTACTTCCCGGCGGATGTCAGGTGGTGCAATACCGGCTAAACAGTGTAATTTCTCCAGTGGTGTAGGGCGCAGACACCCCGTGATAATGCAGCATGTCTCATTCAGAGCCACATCTACTGTTTTAGCGTGGTGAGATGTCTTCCACACTGGGCATGCATACTCACCAGCAGAGTAGCATAGCACAAGGGCAGATGTCTTCACTGTATCTGGTTGTGATCCCCAGGTTGTGCCAACTTTCTTATGATATTATTTCTAGCACCCATTTTTTGCTTGATATTCAGGCAGTGCTTCTTGTAGGTCAGAGCACGGTCCAGAGTGACTCCCAGATATTTGGGTGCGCTGCAATGCTCCAGTGGGATTCCTTCCCAGGTCATCCTCAGAGCTCGGGATGCTTGTCTGTTCTTAAGATGAAAGGCATATGTCTGTGTTTTAGATGGGTTGGGGATCAGCTGGTTTTCCCTGTAATAGGCAGTAAGAGCACCTAGAGCTTTGGAGAGCTTCTGTTCAACCATCTCAAAGCTCCCTGCTTGAGCGGTAATGGCACGATCATCAGCATAGATGAAACTCTGTCCCTTCTGGCAGTGGCTGGTCATTTGTGTAGATGTTGAACATGGATGGGGCAAGCACGATCCCCTGAGGCAGGCCGTTCTTCTGTTTCCGCCATCTGCTTCTCTGGCTCTGGAACTCAATAAAAAAGCTCCTGTTTTGTAGCAGCTTTCCTATGAGGTGGGTGAGGTGGTAGTCCTTTGTGATATTATACATTTTTCTCAGGATGAGGCAGTGGTTTACAGTATCATAAGCCGCTGACAGGTCTATGAAGACAGCTCCTGTGATCTGCTGCCTTTTAAAGCCATCTTCTATGTGCTGAGTCAGGTTCAACACTTGCGATGTGCAGCTTTTGCCTTTCCTGAAGCCAGCTTGCTGTGGGATCAGACAGGGGTCTATTTTTTCCATAATTCTATGCAAAATAAGTCTCTCCAGAACTTTGTAGAGGTGGCACAACAGGGAGATTTGTCTATAGCTTTTTGGGTCATTACGGTCTTTGCCTGGCTTCAAGGTGGCGATGACTCTTGCTTTCCTCCAGATTTTGGGGATCTGACAGGATGCAGTGCAGTTGTTCATCAGCTCCAGCAGCCAGCGCCTTGCTTTTGGACCAAAGTTCTTGATTTGTTCCACCCGTAGATCATTCAGGCCAACTGCTTTGCAATTTCTACATTTATTGAGAGCCATGTCCAATTCAGTAGATGTAAAGGGTTCATGGAGGTTGTTGTTCTCAATCTCTGGTTGTCTGGCTATTGGTTTCTTTCCTACTTTGGTGGCAAGGTTGGGTTTCCCATTCTTCAAGAGTTGGTGTGCTATCTGATGTGCCTGATGTGGGTATTAGTTTGTGAGGGGTCATTGCTCAACCGTCTTAGCAGCCTCCACGCCTTCTGGCTGCTCCTGCCCATGTCGACCTCTGTGATCAGCTTGATCCACTGTTCTTTCTTGGCTTCAGAGATGGAGGACACATTGTGCCTATTAGAACAGTTAAATTCCCAAATACAGACCTCTTGGATTGCACAACTGACAAATTAAAGAAGTTGTGGTCTCCATGTCTCCTGCACCTTAAGAGACAAAGATAGAACGAGTGCTAGACAAAGAATTTTGGACATAGAAGCACAAAAACCCTCGGTAAGATTGCCAACCTGAAATGGCTGAGCCAATATAAACGTACCTTTCAAATGGCCAACTATCTAAAAATTCAAATACAAAAATATTTTAGGTAGGTATTCACTCGAGCAGGGGCGGCTCAACCCATTACGCATAGTAAGCATTTGCAGTATAGTTGATTTTGCTCAGGGGCGCTCTTGAGGCACTTTTGGGGAGAAATAGACCTTGACATATGTGAGTTGCAATTACTGGGATGTATAGTTCACCCACAATCAAAGAGCATTCTGAACTCCACCAATGATGGAATTGAACCAAATATGGCACACAGAACTCCCACGACGAACAGAAAATATATATCAGTGATTGGTTGGGGGGGGGGGGCAAAATACTGTTTGCTTACCATTGAAAATTACCTAGGGCCGCCTCTGCACTCGAGCTGGATTTGATCAGCTTGATACAATGGTCAGATATGGGAGATTTAACAGCATCCTGAACGGATTTGTCTCTGCGGAGCACCTGGTGACACACATATGATTTGATTGTAAATTGCATCAGAAGGCGAGAGACTTCTACCTTGGTCCATATATCAAATGGACAATGTATTGGGAATCTCACATCAGAACATATTTTATGTGTGGCCAAGACCCCCCAAAAATCTTTTTATTTAAGCAAAACAGTGATTCGAAGGGTTTCATGCCTGGAATCACTGGTTTGCTGTAAGTGTTTCGGGTTGTATGGCCAAGTTCCAGAAGCATTTTCTTTTGATGTTTCACCTGCATCTATGGCAGGCATCCTCAGAGGTTGTGAGGTGTGTTGGAAACTAGGCAAAATTGGGTTTATATATCTGTGGAATAATGCCCAGGGTGGGAGAAAGAACTCTTGTCTGTTGGAACTAGGTGTGAATGTTTCAATTGGCCACCTTGATTAGCATTTGATGGCCTGATAGTTTTTACTTCCTGGAGGCATCCTTTGTTGAAATGTGATTAGCTGTCCCTAATTGTTTCTTGACTGGCACTCGCCTGTCTTTATTTACTGTTATGATTTTAGAGTTTTTTAATACTGGTGGCCAGATTTTGTTCATTTTCATGGTTTCTTCCTTTCTGTTGAAATGATGCACATGCTTGTGGATTTCAGTGGCTTCTTTGTGTTGTCTGAGAACCACATATGTGGGGCTGATCGGGGTAAATTGTAGGGGTAATGCAGAAACATGATGTATATATTCTGTTTCATCATATTTATTTATTGTTATAACTGTTTTACTTAACTTAATATATAGAGTGTAATCAAGTTTTATCAAGCCTTTTGTTTGGTTTGGTATTGTGATATGGCTTAAGGGTTAATCAATAAGATTGATTAATTATTGATAACTAGTGAACCGATGATTAAAGGCACATTGGAACATCATCCAGGTTTTTAGGTCTTTACGAAAAGTGGACAGGGTGGGCGCTAATCCAATCTCTCTGGGGAGGGAGTTCTAGAACCAGGGGGCCACCACTGAGAAGGCCTTGGTAGATGATCTTCACCGGGAGCTGGACAGGGGGAGTGTGTCCCTGTTGGTTCTGCTGGACCTCTCAGCGGCCTTCGATACCATCGACCACGGTATCCTTCTGGAACGCCTCACAGATATGGGACTTGTGGGTACTGCCCTGCAGTGGCTCCGGTTCTTTCTTGAGGGTCGGTCCCAGAAGGTGTTACTGGGTGACACCTGTTCGGCCCCACAACCATTGTGTGGAGTCCCACAGGGTTCAATTCTGTCCCCAATGTTGTTTAACATCTACATGAAGCCGCTGGGGGAGATCATACGGAGTTTCGGAATGAGGTGTTATCTCTACGCAGATGATGTCCAAATCTGTCACTCCTTCTCACCTGTCACCAAGAAGGCTGTCCAAACCTTGAACCAGTGCTTGGCCGCTGTGTCAGACTGGATGAGAGCTAACAAATTGAAATTGAATCCAGACAAGACAGAGGTCCTACTGGTCAGTCGTAAGGCCAAACAGGGCATAGGGTTACAGCCTGTGTTAGACGGGGTTACACTCCCCCTGAAGACGCAGGTTCGCAGCTTGGGAGTGATCCTGGACTCATCGCTGAGCCTGGAACCCCAGGTCTCAGCGGTGACCAGGGGAGCTTTTGCACAACTAAAACTTGTGTGCCAGTTGCGCCTGTATCTTGGGAAGTCAGATCTGGCCACAGTGGTCCACGCTCTTGTTACATCCCAAATAGATTACTGCAATGCACTCTACGTGGGGTTGCCTTTGAAGACTGTTCAGAAACTTCAATTAGTCCAACGGGCGGCAGCCAGATTAGTCACCAGAGCGTCATACAGGGAACATACCACCCCCCTGTTATGTCAGCTCCACTGGCTGCCAATCCAGTTCCGAGCACAATTCAAAGTGCTGGTTTTGACCTACAAGACCCTATACGGCTCCGGCCCAGCGTACCTGTCGAACGCATCTCCTACGTCCCGCCTCGGAGTTTAAGATCTTCTGGGGAGGCCCTGCTGTCGGCCCCACCTCTATCACAAGTGAGATTGGTGGGGACGAGGAGCAGGGCCTTCTCCGTGGTGGCCCCTCGCCTGTGGAATTCGCTTCCCGGGGAAATCAGGATCCCACAGGTCAAAGGCCAGGGGTTCGAGCAGCTGTCCCCCAGCTTCACCAACTGAGTGTGACCCTCCGGCAAGATGCAAAACCACTGCAAAAGAGCGCCCCCAAGCTGTCTCTGTACTGTAACCAGGCCAGAAACCAGACTGCAATGGATCCAGATAATTAGTTTCATCCACGAATCCTTGAAGCCTATGAGGTCTCTTCCAAATATATGATTCTATAATCTATCTATCCATCTATGTATATATATTGGAACCTCAAGGTAGGCTTCTCTTAGGTACACTGCTCTATCTATCTTACTTACTTAGGCGATCCCTTGTTGTCCAAGTAGGATAGTCTTCCATCCTACTTGGAATGGTCTGGTGGGTCCATAGGTGACTGTGGAGCCCTATTCTTGACCTGCATATTCTCCCGCAGTGAGGGCATTGGTTTCCAGGTGGAAGGCAGTTCCGATTGGGGTTGGCTTGACACGCTTTCCTCTTGGCACGTTTCTCTCTTTCGCCCTCCATTCGTGCCTCTTCAAATTCTACAGTACTGCTGGTCACAGCTGACCTCCAGCTGGAGCGCTCAAGGGCCAGGGACTTTCCAGTTCTCAGTGTCTATGCTACTGTTTTTCAGGTTGGCTTTGAGCCCATCTTTAAATCTCTTTTCCTGCCCACCAAAATTCTGTTTTCCATTCTTGAGTTCGGAGTAGAGCAACTACTTTGGGAGATGGTGATCAGGCATCCCGACAACGTGGCTGGTCCAGCGGAGTTGATGGCAGAGGACCATCACTTCAATGCTGGTGGTCTTTGCTTCTTTCAGCACGCTGACATTTGTCCGCCTGTCTTCCCAAGAGATTTTCAGGATTTTCTGAAGGCAGCGCTGATGGAATCGTTCCCGGAGTTGCAGGTGACGTCTGTAGACAATCCACGTCTCGCAGGCGTATAGCAGCATTGGGAGGACAATGGCTTTATAAACAAGCACCTTGGTATCCCTACGGATATCCCAGTCCTCAAACACTCTCTGCTTCATTCGGAAAAATGCTGCACTCGCAGAGCTCAGGCGGTGTTGTATTTCAGTGTCAATGTTGACTTTGGTGGAGAGGTGGCTGCCAAGGTAGCAGAAATGGTCAACATTTTCTGATGTTACACCATTAAGCTGTATTTCTGGCATTGCAGAGGGATTGGCTGGTGACTACTGGAAGAGCATTTTGGTTTTCTCGATGTTCAATGACAGGCTGAGCTTCTCGTATGCTTCTGCAAAGGTGTTTAGAGTGGCTTGTAGATCTTCTGAATGCACACAGATGACGTTGTCATCAGCATACTGGAGTTCTATAACAGATACTGTTGTAACCTTGGTTTTGGCTTTCAGTCTGCTGAAGTTAAATAGCTTGCCATCTGTCTGATAGATGATTTCCACTACGGTAAGAAGCTTCCCGTCAACAAGATGAAGTATCATAGCAATGAAGATGGAAAATAAAGTTGGGGCAATGACACATCCCTGTTTGACACCTATCTTTCTATCTGTCTGTCTATCTATCTATCCATCCATCCATCCATCCATCTATCTATCTATCTATCTATCTATCTATCTATCTAGCCAGCTATCTATCTATCTATCTATCTATCTATCTATCTATCTATCTATCTATCTAGCCAGCTATCTATCTAGCCAGCTATCTATCTATCTATTCATCTATCTATTAATTATATTAATTTTATCCTCCTTATTATTTGGCAGCAACTGAACTGAAACCCGATGTAGGGACCCCTGAACTCCCTCCAGGGATGGTCCGGGTTCGAATCGAGTCAGACAGTTCTGTGTTGGAAGTTGACGAGGAACAAATCCAGAAGGTGAGTCTCCCAAGGACAGAATGATAACATATGGAGTTCCCATCATTCTCAAAATGGCAACCAAGGAGACTCCTCTCTTGTTGTGAACGTCTTCCCTCTCTCTTCCTGAATAATAATAATAATAATATTATAATGACAACTGGGATCACATACATCACACAGTCCTAGATACTTGGGAAGTGTCTGACGTGTGATCCAATACAACAGCCAGCAAAGTGATCTTGTTTGCTATGTACTCATCTTGTTGTGATAATAATAATAATAATAATAATAATAATAATAATAATAATGTATTATTATATGATCCTTAACAGACCAACCCTTCAAGGTTCGACTATGCCGAAGACTTGGCCTCACTCGTTAGCCTTAATGAGTCAAGTGCCATCAACACCCTCGTCCACCGCTTCCGGTCACAGCTGGTTTACACTTATTCCGGTCCAGATCTGATAGCCATTGAACCATGGTCTTCTACAAACAACACTTCTAAGAAGGTACAATTGTTTCCTTCTACAGTCTTTCTCAAAATGGCCTCCTTCCCATATATTGAATGTGGTGGAGTCCCTTTCTATGGAAGCTTTTAAACAGAGGCTGCATGACCATCTGTCAGGGGTGCTTTGAATGGGATTTTCCTGCTTCTTGGCAAAGGGTTGGACTGGGTGACCCATGAGGTCTCTTCCAACTATGATCTATTATTTTATATTGCTCTACTATCTAAAGTCCTTCTCAAAATTGTAGCCTTCCCATTGAACCTATAGATAACTCCATTGACCTCTACAGTCCTTCTCAAAATGGCTGCCTATGATATATCATAATGTAATAATATAAATTTATAATATATTACAATAATTAAATATATTATAATAATATAACATGGTATAATATAATAATAATATAAATTATGATATATCATAATATAATAATGTATAGTTAGCTCTATTTCCCTCTACAGTCCTTCTCAAAATGGCCACCTTGCCCTTCAATGTATAGATAGCTTCGCTTCTTTCTATATTCTTCTCAAAATGGCCGCCTTCCCATGCAATATATAGATAATAGTTCTACTTCTGTCTACAGTCCTTATCAAAATGCCCATCTTCCCATTCAAATTATAGATAGCACCACTTCCTTCTCAAAATGGCCATCTTCCCATTGAACCTCGAGATAGCTCCACTTCTATCTAAAGTCTTTCTCAAAATGGCCATTTTCCCATTGAAACTATAGGTAGCTCAATTTCTATCTAAAGTCCTCAATTTCTATCTAAAGTCCTCCTCTTCTCCTGCAGGCCTTCAAAGGGAAGCGGGATGTGATGTCTCCCCACATTTTCTCTGTGGCTCAGAAGGCCTACTGGACCATGCTGACTCAACGCCAGGACCAGACCATAATCCCTTTGGGGAGATCGGGTTCAGGGAAGACCACTTGTTGCCAGAATGTTCTTGAGTACCTGGTGGAGCATGCAGGCAGTGTGGACAACCGGGTCACAGGTCAGTCTTGGGCCAGAAGGGCCGACCAATGCCTTGACCGACCACTTAATGGTCGAGTCCATGGGTGAACAGGATGGACCCATTCACCAATGGGATGGACTCAGCAGTTGAGTCCATTGGTCAACCATAGGTGGGACTGACCAATGGGAAAGATCCATTGATCAATGAGTTGACTCAACACACAATGGTTGAATCCATTGGTCAACCATAGATGGGACCGACCAATGGAATGGATCCATTGACCAATGAATTGACACAACACTTAATGGTTGAGTCCATGGGTGAACGCTAGATTGGACTGGCCAATGAGATGAACTGATTCACTCAATGGTATTGACCAATGTGTTGATTCAGTGGGTCAACTCTAGTTTGGCCCATTGACTCAATGGTGTTGACCCAACACCCAGCAATTGAGTCAATGAGTCAACTGTAGATAGGGCTGAAAAACGGGATGGACTCAACTTGAGTCAATGGGTCAAAATGTAGATGGGACGGACCTATTGACCAGTGCATTGACCCAACACTAAACCATTGAGTAAATGGATCAATCATAGAGGGGACTGACCAACAGGATGGATCCATTGACTAATGCACTAGAGTGAAATCTCTAGTATTAGTGATGAAAACTGATGGACTTGACAGTGTGGAATTGAATTTATGAACTTTGAGTTCACAAACGTTGAGCATTAGATTGGTTTTATAGATTTTGATATATGATGTATAATGGATTGTTTTAATTGTTTTAATTACTGTTTACATATGTTTTTACCTTATTGTTGTGCTGGCATCGAATTGTGCCTTTTGTAAGCTGCCCTGAGTCCCCCTTCAGGGGTAGAGAAGGGTGGGGTAGAAGTGCAAGAAATAAATAAAATAAATAATAATGCATTGACCCAACACTCAAAAGTTAAGTCCATTGGTCAACTGTAGATGGACTGACCAATAGAATGGACCCATTGGCCAATGTATTGACCCAACACTCAAACATTGAGACCATTGGTCAACTTTAGATGGGACTGGTCAATGGGATGGACATTGAGTCCATTGGTCAACTGTAGATAGGACTGACCGACGGGATGGACCCATTGACAAATGCATTGATCCAACACTCAACACTTGAGTCTGTGGCTCAGCTACAGATGGGACTGACCAGTGGGCTGGACTCATTAACCAATGTATTGATCCAGCACTCAATGGCTAAGTCCATGGGTCAGTCATAGATAGGACTGAGCAGCAAGATGGACCCATTGACCAATGCATTGATCAAACACTCAATGGTTAACTTGTTTTATGTTTCAGTGGAGAAGATCCAGGCCATGTTCACTATCCTCCAGGCCTTCGGGGCAGTCAGTGACGGCCGTAATGAAGCATCCACCCGGTTCTCAATGGCCATGGCACTGGACTTCAACGCTGCAGGACACATCACGGCTGCCCACCTTCAGGTAAAACCCTCCTATGTCTGTCCCTCTGGATTGTATGACCACCAGAAAGGGCCAATCATGGAAGACTTTCCTTTTCCAGACAATGCTTTTGGAGAGGATCCGCGTCACACAGCAACCGGACGGAGAGAGCAATTTCAACGTCTTCACTCAGATGTTAGCCGGACTTGACCTGGACCAGAGGTACAATACAGTTATGCTGATGATTATAATGATGATGGTGATGATTATTATTATTGTATTTATACCCTGCTTTATCTCTGTAATATAAATATATTATTTAATAATATAATTATAATATAAAATTATAGCTATATTATTAAATTATTTCTCTTTTCTGCAAAGGACCCTCCTCCACTTGCATCATATGAGGGACAGCAACTCCTTCGGAATCCGGCCTCCTTCTACTGTGAGTCCCATCATCCATATACACTTATATTAATTATAATAAATATAATATACCTTCAAATGCCACAGTTCCCCCAATTAATTAACGAGCCCCCATCTTTGACGGCCACAGGCGGAGGAGAGGCAATCGTACAAGGCTTCCTTCTCTGGCCTTCAATCTGCCTTCAGGACAATGGGCATTGGAGTCCAAGAGGAAAGCGCCCTCTGCAGAGTCCTGGCCGCCATCATCCACCTTGGGGCTGCTGGGGCCACCAAAGGTCAGGCATCTCAGCTATTATGTTATATTATTATTATATTTATATTCTATTATTTTTAATATTATATTATATTATATTATATTATATTATATATTTATATTGTTACTATAATATATTTATTCTACCATTCTATTATGTTATTATATTATATTATTATATATTTATATTCTATTATTGTTATATTATATATTATTATTCTATTCTGTTCTTATATTATTATATATTTATATTATTCTTGTCTATTATTCTATTATTTTATTTATATTATTATATATTAATATTATTATAAATTAATATTTTAATTATATTATTATATGATTTTTTTTATCTATCCAAGCTTTCTTGTTTTGGTTCTTATGGCTTTTGTGCCATAGAGTTGCACTGGAGGGCCTAGGGGAGTCCTAGAGAGGTCACTTCCTGCATGTTTTCTAGTTGGCAGAAAGCAGTTCCTGAGATGGGAGGCAGCCAATGAAGCAGCAGAAGCTTTGGGCTGTGACTCTGAGGAACTCTCCTCCGCCGTCTTCAAGCATCACCTTCGCAACATAATACAGCAGGCCACCAGAAACATTGCAGAAGAACCCACAGAGAGTAGGCATATTCCCAATAAATTTTCCAGTATTTTTTTTATTTTCCAGTATTTTCAATATTTTTTCAATTTTTTTCCAATATGTTTTCCATTATTTTTCCACTTTCTTTGTATTTTTTCGGGGTTTTTCTAGATTTTTTTCAATTTTTTCCCCATGATTTCCATTGTTTTTAAAATATTTCTTCCAGTATGTTTTCCAATACTTTTCCCATTATTTTTCCATTTTTAGAATCTTTTCAGTATCTTTTTATCACTATTTTTAATTTTTTTCAAAAAAAATCAGTATTTCCCCTACTATTTCCAGTAATGTTTCAACATTTTTGAATATTTTTTCCATTTTGCAGTATTTTTTACCATTATTTCTAGTTTTTAATGTTTCTCCCATTATTTCCAGTAATTTTTAATTTTTTTCAACATTTTATTAATTTTTTCATTTTTTCCAGTTTTTTCAACATTTTCCAGCTTTTTTCCCTTTTTTAAAATTATTTTTCAGTATTTTCCCTAATTTTTCCAGTATTTTTTTTCCAATATTTTCTCAGTTTTTCCAGTATTTTTTCCAACATTTTCCCTATTTTTTTCCGTACTTTTTGTATTATTTTATTTGAAGTATTTTATCCAAGTAATTTTTGCAGTGTATTTTTCTCAAGTAATTTCAGTACCTTTCCCCAAGTATTTCCCCTTGTTTTCTCCAAGTATTTTTTGAGTATTTTTCCAAATTAATATTTTTGAGTATTTTTATGTTTAGGTCCCAAATTGACGGGTGTCGAATGCCTTGAGGGAATGGCGGCCGGGCTCTATGAGGAATTGTTTGCAGCCATTGTCTCCTTAATCAATAGGTAAATAAAAATAAATAGATGGTAATATAATATGAAATGATATATATGTATATTATTCATTATTTTGTATTTTGATTAAAGTTATATTTGTTATTATATATTTTATAACTTTTATTTATAATATAATGTATTTGATTAATTTATTATGTATTCATATATAATCCTTCCTGTCCCTATGCTGCCCTCTTGAAGTGAGATCTGAGCATTGCCTTCTTCAACATTTTTCAGAATTTTCCCCATTATTCCCAGTAGTTTTTCAATATTTCTCCATTATTTTCAGCGTTCCCAAATATATTCTCATTATTTAGAGTAATTCTTTTCAATATAGTTTTCCATTTTCCAGTATTTTTTTCAATATTTTCAATATTTTCCCATTTTTCCAGTAATTTCTCCAATATTATTTCCATTTTCCAATATTTTTTCAATAATTTTTTCCATTTTTCTCGTTTTCAATGTTTCCATTTTCCCAGTATTTTTAAAAACAATTTCCCATTATTTTCAGTTTTTCCCAATATTTTCTTCCATATTTCAAGTAATTCTTTTCGATATTTTTATCCCAGTATTTTTTCATTTTTTTCCATTTTTCCACACCTCAGCATTGCATTCTTCCCTATACAATATTATATTTATGTTATTTTATACCATTATTATATTATTATTATATTTTATATTATTCTTTTCCATTATAATAATATAATATTACAATATAATATATTATATAATAATATATAATAATATAATGTATATAATATATATTATATTATAATATATTTATGTTACATATCATTCTATTATAATATCTATTTATATTATATTATATTATGATAAATTTTATTATATTATTATCTATTTATATTCTATTATATTATTCTATTCTAATCTATTCATATATATATATATATATATATATATATGGTAACATGATATAATATAATATAATAATATATAGTGTATTTTATTAATGTATTATTCCTCTATGAATGGCAGGTCCTTCTCCTCCACACTCCTTTCTATGGCTTCCGTTCTGGTTCTAGACCTGCCGGGCTTCCGGAATCCACGCCATGACAGGAAAGAGAGAGCAGCTTCCTTTGAAGAGTTCTGCCGAAACTACGCACAAGAGAGACTTCAGGCGCTTTTCTATGAACGGACCTTCACCTCCACAATGGAAAGGTACCAAGAGGTAAGTCATGGGAAAATAATATTAATATATTATATTATAATATATTATTTTAGTATTATTTTAAATTATTGTTATTTTATTATATTATTATATATAATATTAATAAATATATTGTATTACTAGGTTCTTGTGGGTTTTTTCGGGCTATAGGGCCATGTTCCAGAGGCATTTCTCCTGACGTTTCGCCTGCATCTATGGCAAGCATCCTCAGAAGTAGTGAGGTCTCACTACCTCTGAGGATGCTTGCCATAGATGCAGGCGAAACGTCAGGAGAAATGCCTCTGGAACATGGCCCTATAGCCCGAAAAAAACCACAAGAACCTAGTGATTCCAGCCACGAAAGCCTTCGACAATATATTGTATTATGTATTATATTTGTTATGTTATTATATTTATATATTATTTTATTTTACTTTTATATTATACTAGCGCTGCCCTGCCACATGTTGCTGTGGCCCAGTCTGTTGATCTGGAAAATAAAGTAATGAGAAATGTTGGTTTTTAATATATGTAATTTCTTTCTTCTTGTGGGTAAACAGTATTTCTTGTTGTTTCTTTGTCAGTGTTGATGTGGAGAGTGTCTGGTTTTCCCACTCTGGAACGTGCAACATATTATTGTCCTTCTTTAGGGGTGCCTTTCAAATCTATGATACTATATCTGTGTGTCTGTGAATCATATCTCTCTATCTATCTATCTATCTATCTATCTATCTATCTATCTATCTCTATCATCTATCTATCTATGGCTGGATGGCTCTTTGTCAGGAGGACTTTGATTACGTTTTCTTGCCGTGATGAAGGGAGTTGGATTGGATGGCCTTAAGTATTTTCTGATGGTCATGGGGTTCTGTATGGGAAGTTTGCCCCAATTCTGTCGTGCGTGGGGTTCAGAATGCTCTTTGGTTGTAAGTGAACTGTGGGTGAACTATAAATCCCAGCAGCTACAACTCCCAAATGACAAAATCCTAATTTTTGAGTGATGGTCACTCCTTGTGTTGTGAGACATTTTGTTGCCAAAATTGGTGTAATTTCGTGCATTGGTTCTTTTGTTTTTAAGGTACTCCTTATGCACAGAGCATTTATAGATAGATAGATAGATAGATAGATAGATAGATAGATAGATAGATAGATAGATAGATAGATAGATGCATCTATCCACAATGTATGGGTGGATGGCTCTTTGTCAGGAGGAGTGTGATTGCGTTATCTTGCCCTGGTGAAGGGAATTGTAGTGGATGGGCTAAAGTTTCTGTTGGTCATGAGGGTTGTGTGTGGGAAGTTTGCCCCATTCTGTCGTTTGTAGGGTTCAGAATGCTCTTTGATTGTAGGTGAACTGTGAATCCCAGTGACTACAACTCCCAAATGTTAAGGTGTATTTCCCTCAAAGTCCATCTGTTTTCATATTCGTGCCCAGTGTGGTCCAGATCCATCATTGCTCGAGTCCACAGTGGATGTAGGTGTACTACAATTCCAAAATGAAATGTCAATGCCCACCAAACCCTTCCAGTATTATCTGTTGGTCATGGGAGTTCAGGGTGCCAAGTGTGGTTCAAATCCGTAAATCCCAGGATGAGGAGTACATTGTTATAAAAGTGAAAAAGCAGCGGGCAGGAGAAGCAGTTGGGAGAGTCCCACCTCCCACCGGGCAGGTTTGGAGGCCGCTGAGTGCAAGAGGGGCGTCGGGCCGCGGTAGAAATCGAGGCCCCGGCTTAGGAGAAGACGTCTCGTCTCGTGTTGTTTTTTCTCGTCTCCTCTCGTCTCGTGTTGTTTTTGTTGCCCTCGGCGGCCCCCCGCAGCTTCCATGCCCTCCCCGGCCGTTAGTGCTTACATCGGCCTGGTGGGCTTTCTCAGGCTGGGCTCGCAATCTCTCCTGGACTTGTTCCATGTGTGTATGTGAGGCAGCGGCGGGAGCGATGGGGTAGAGGGAGGCAGGCAGGCGGCAGTGCGCATGCGGAGTGGGACTCGGGCGCGAGGGAAGCTGGGAAATGGAGTCCTTCCTCCTCAGCGTATTCCTCCCGAGGCCTCTGCGCATGCTCCATGTTTTTCGGGTATTGTGCGTTTGTGTTGTTGCGTATTGGTGTTTTGAGGGTTGTTGGTCATACCTTGGGGGAAGAGGTATTAGCAAGCCAAATTTGGTGAGATTTCATCTGGTGGTTTTTCCGGTTTTTTTTTAATTATCTTTATTGCAAATTTTTCAATACACATATATTATAAACAAAGGGTGAGATAGGATGGGGTGGTGGTGAAAGGGAATGGGTAACTGGGTGGGAAGGTCGGGTCAGGAACTGGGTATAGTGTACAATTGGGATAGAGTGGAATTGGGTATGGGGAAAGGGAGGAGAAAAGAGGTGATGGGGGTTTTTCCGTTTTTGACCGCCTAATTACGCCCTTAAGCTTCTTATATATATAGATTTAATCAAATATTTTAATGCATTATTAATTCCTATTGAATCTGTTTCTCCTTAGGAGGGCATTGAGCCCTGCTTTGAGTTGCCTGGCTCCACCCCTTCTGCTACAGTGGCCCTGGTGGACCAAAGGCCCTCCCAGGTAATTTGCATGCATCCTTGGCTGGGCCAATGGGAGGCCTTGGAGGTGGAGCCTCAACCTCTCTCTCTCTCTCTGGCCTTTGCCCAGGTCTCAATGGCATCGGCCGGGAAAGGAGATGACCCTCCCAAAGGCCTACTCTGGATTCTGGAGGAAGAGGCATTGCTCCCCGGTTTGAGTGACAGCAGTGCCATCCAACGCCTTTTCTCCGCCTTCAACACACAAGAAGGTAAGCCAGGTGTTTAGTCAACATCGGCATCATCATCATCTAATATAATATAATAGTAATATTATATAATAATATATAATAATGTAATTATAATAATTATAGTAATACATAATACAGTATAATACTATAATAAAATATTATATTATAATTATATATAATATAATAATAAATGCCTAGAGAGGAATAGTATTGAGCCGGAGGACATAGGAAATTCCTAAATAGGACATCTTTAGGACCTCCAGTGGAACTCTATGGTCAACATACCATAAAATCACACTGGAGGGCCTAGGAAAGGTCTATAGAGGAACTGAATCACAATGGAGGACTACAGGAAACCTGAGGTCCTCCAGGAGAACTTTATGGTCAACTTCCACCATAGAATTGCACTGAAAACCTAGGAAAGGCTTAGAGATGAGGAATAGGCTCGAGCTGGAGGACCTAGCAAATGCCTAGAAAGGAATAGGATCCCATTGGAGCACCTAGGAAATGCCTAGGGGAATGGAATCACACTGAAGGACCTAAGAAATGCCTAGAAAGGAATAGGATCATACTGGAGGAGCTAGGAAATGTGTAGAGAGGACATCCTTAGATCCTCTAGTGGAACTCTATGGTCAACATAACTTAAAATCATACTGGAAGACCTATGAAATGCCTAGAGAGGAATAAGGTTGAGCCAGAGGGCCTAGGAAATGCCTAGAGACCCTAGAGTGACACTAGAATCATAGAATCATAGAATCAAAGAGTTGGAAGAGACCTCATGGGCCATCCAGTCCAACCCCCTGCCAAGAAGCAGGAATATTACATTCAAATCACCCCTGACAGATGGTCATCCAGCCTCTGTTTAAAAGCTTCCAAAGAAGGAGCCTCCACCACACTCCGGGGCAGAGAGTTCCACTGCTGAACGGCTCTCACAGTCAGGAAGTTCTTCCTCATGTTCAGATGGAATCTCCTCTCTTGTAGTTTGAAGCCATTGTTCTGCGTCCTAGTCTCCAGGGAAGCAGAAAACAAGCTTGCTCCCTCCTCCCTGTGGCTTCCTCTCACATATTTATACATGGCTATCATATCTCCTCTCAGCCTTCTCTTCTTCAGGCTAAACATGCCCAGCTCCTTAAGCCGCTCCTCATAGGGCTTGTTCTAGAAGGACCTTTCCAGAAGATCTCTAGATGGAGGAGAACAGAGAGGTGGCATTTTATTTCAATTAAAAAACGCATTAATTGCCTTTCAGGAACAGGCTTCTTCCTCAGGAAGTGCGAGCAGGCCTTGCAGTTTGAGGTCGGCCACCTCCTGGGTCATGACCCCGTCCGTTATGACGCTACTGGGTGGGTCAGCAAGGCCAAGTGGAACCTCTCAGCTGAGAATGCCGCCCAGGTCTTGCAGCAGTCGAAAATGTAAGCTCCGCCCCTCCCTCCTCCTTGCTGGACTCCCATCCAATCCTCAATCAGGGCAGACCCTGCTTAGCTTCCAAAAGCGAGGCATTTCAGTTATCCTGTCTTTCCTTTCAGAGAGGCCATAAATGAGCTTTTCCAAAGCCGGTGCAAGATCCCCCTGGTGTGCCGGTCAGTGGCGGGTCTGGAAGGAAACTCTCAGCAGGCCTTGCAGCGTATCGGTTGTGTGCGGAAGTCTTTTGCCAGCAGTTTCGCGGCCGTGAAGAAGAAGTCGGTCTGTGCTCAGATCAAACTTCAGTTGGTGAGTGCAAGGGTCAAATATATTGATGCCTTATAGGGTGTGTCGTCGTGTCATCAGCAACCATACCATTGTATTACATTTCTAACAGAACACAACAAACAAACAGAAAACACACACACACACACACACAAATCTTGAAAACTTGGTAGTTGATTAAATGTCCTTTGACCAGTATCTGGCCACTTGGAGTGCCTCTGGTGTTGCCGCAAGGAGATCTTCCATTGTGCATGTAACAGGGCTCAGGTTGCATTGCAGCAGTTGGTCAGTGGTTTGCTCTTCTCCACACTCGCATGTCGTGGATTCAACTTTGTAGCCCCATTTCTGAAGGTTGGCTCTGCATCTCGTGGTGCCAGAGCGCAGTCTGTTCAGCGCCTTCCAAGTCGCCCACTCCTCTGTGTGCCCAGGAGGGAGTCTCTCATCTGGTATCACCCACGGATTGAGGTGCTGAGTTTGAGCCTGCCACTTTTGGACTCTCGCTTGCTGAGGTGTTCCAGCGAGTGTCTCTGTAGATCTAAGAAAACTATTTCTTGATTAAGTCGTTGACGTGCTGGCTGATACCCAAACAAGGGATGAGCTGGAGATGTTACTGCCTTGGTCCTTTCACTATTGGCTGCTACTTCCCGTCGGATGTCAGGTGGTGCAATGCCGGCTAAACAGTGTAATTTCTCCAGTGGTGTAGGGCGCAGACACCCCGTGATAATGCGGCATGTCTCATTAAGAGTCACATCCACTGTTTTAGCGTGGTGAGATGTGTTCCACACTGGGCATGCGTACTCAGCAGCAGAGTAGCATAGCGCAAGGGCAGATGTCTTCACTGTGTCTGGTTGTGATCCCCAGGTTGTGCCAGTCAGCTTTCGTATGATATTGTTTCTAGCGCCCACTTTTTGCTTGATGTTCAGGCAGTGCTTCTTGTAGGTCAGAGCATGGTCCAGAGTGACTCCCTGGTATTTGGGTGCGCTTCAATGCTCCAGTGGGATTCCTTCCCAGGTAATCCTCAGAACTCGGGATGTTTGTCTGTTCTTAGGCCTCCTCGCAGGATTGCAAAACATCTGGGCGTCCCCTGGGCAACGTCTTCGTAGACGGCTGATTCGATCCAGAAGCAACCAGAAGCCTTATAGGGTGAAAATATATGAGTCAAAAAGGGTTAAAAAATACAAGTCAAAAAGGGTGAAAATGTACAAATTGGAAAGGGTCAAAATGTATGAGTCAGAAAGGGTAAAAATGTACAAGTCAAAAAGGTGAAAAAGTATGAGCAGGAAACTGAAAAGTATGAGTTGGAAACTCTGAAAAGTACGGGTTGAGAAGAATATGACAATGACTGAAAGGTGCAAGTAAAAAATGGTTGAAAGAGTGGAATGGAACAATGATTTGAATGTACGAGTCAAAAAGGATCAAAATATAAGAACCAAAAAGAATGGAAGAGTGACTCAAATGTACAAGTCAAAAAGGGTCAAATGTACAAATCAGAAAAAGTTAAAATATGTGAGTCAAAACAGGGCAAAATGTACAAGTTGAAAAGGGTCAAAAGTTACAAGTCAAAAAGGATCAGTGTATGTGAAAAATGGCTGAAAGAGCAAAATAATGGCTCAGACATATGAGTCAAAGAGGGTAAAAATGTACAGGTTGAAAAGGTTCAAAACATATTAGTTGAAAAGAGCTGGAAGAACAGAACAATGGTTTGAATAAACAACTCCTAAAGAATCCAAATATGAGTCAAAAAGGGTCAAAATATAGGAGTCAAAAAGATCAAGTGGAATAATGGCTCAAACTAACGAGTCAAAGGGGTGACAATGTACAAGTTGAAAAGTGTAGAAAGAGGGGATAATCAAATGTACAAGTTAAAAAGGGTCAAAATATATGAGTCTATAAAGGTCAAAAGATAAGAACATTAACTTGAAAGTACAACTGAAAAGGTGTTAAAATCTACAAGTTGAAAGAGCAAAACAATGTCTGGATTGTAGCAATGTCCAACCTGGGAGCCCCCGGTGGCGCAGTGGGTTAAACCCCTGTGCCAGCAGGACTGAAGACCGACAGGTCACAAGTTCGAATCCGGGGAGAGGCGGATGATCTCCCTCTATCAGCTCCAGCTCCTCATGCGGGGACATGAGAGAAGCCTCCCACAAGGATGATAAAACATCAAATCATCCGGGCGTCCTCTGGGCAACATCCATGCAGACAGCCAATTCTCTCACACCAGAAGCGACTTGCAGTTTCTCAAGTCGCTCCTGACACAACAAAAAAAAAGAGCAATGTCCAAAGGATCACAATATATCAATAGAAAAGAGCACAAAGAGGGGATATTCACTCCAAAGTAAGTTAACAAAAAGTGTCAAGAAGAATCCCCTTATTGTTCTATGCTGATGATGCCACTTTTCATCTCACCCTCCAAAAAATTATATCAAGAAGAACAAATTGAACAAGAAAACATTTATCAATATTTAGGGAGGCAGAAAATACAAAGAATTTCAGATGAACAAAGGGAAAATCTGAATAAAGAAATATCAGAGCAGGAAATAAAATCAGCATTAAAGAATCTAAAACCAAATAAAGCTCCGGGGCCAGATGGACTATCAGCAACATATTATAAAACTTTCCATCAAGAACTTACACCATATTTAAAAGATATAATGAATGAAATAAGACTGTATAAAGAGATCCCAAATTCATGGAAACAAGCAAATATTTGTGTGATTCACAAAAATCGGACCCAGAAGAAGTAAAAAATCACAGGCCAACCTCATTACTCAACACTGATTACAAAATTTTTAGCAACAGAATGGCTGAAAGACTCAAAAATGTACTTAAAGACTATATAAAGGAGGAACAGGCAGGCTTCCTACCTAATAGATATCAAAAAGAAAATGTAAGAACAATTATAGATCTGATTGAATACTACGAAATTAACCACCAAAATAAAGTAACGTTTTTGACCCTAGATGTGGAGAAGGTATTTAATAATGTAAATTGGAACTTCTTTAAATTTTTAATGAAAGAAATGGATACAGGATTTTATTTCCAAAATGTAATAGAGGCGATATATGAAAAACAGGAGGCAAAAATTATAGTAACAGAAATTTTGGAAATTAAAAAAGCGGTTATTGAAGATACTACAGATTAGAAATATGGATAGTTAATTTTTAATGTTTGTATGTATGTATTTTGTCTTTTACAATTTAGCTGTAAATCGCCTAGAGCATTCTTGGATGGAGGGCGATTAATAAGTAATTAAATGATGATGATGATAGGCTCACCTTTCGTATGTCAAAAAATAAGGGTATAAAAATGAAAGAAACAGATTGGAAAAAAGTTACTGAATACCTTAAACAAAGGAATAAGAAGATTTTGATTTAGTAAAGAAGAATTACCATATTTTCTGACGTATAAGATTACTTTTTAACCCAAGAAAATCTTCTCAAAAGTCAGGGGTCATCTTATATGCCGGAAATCGTCTTATAGAGCAGGTGCTGAAACTTCCAATCTGGATTGGAGAATCTATGGTTGTTGCATATGGTGGGGGGGAGCTCAAAAATGGCAGTGGCCGCATCCCTGCCGTATGCAGCGACGGTATGAAAGCATTAAGGGCGACGGTGTACAAGTATGGTAAAAGATAATCCATTCATCAGGATTCATGGACTTAATGCGGTCCCGATGATGAGGTGAAGGGGCACTTCACTGGGAAAGTGTAAGTGAGGGGCGGAGCAAGCTGCCGGCGTCCGGGGTGCCCAGGGTATTGAAAAAAGAGATAGAGTGGCTCTGGGCCCAGAAAAAAACAACTCTTTTACCTGTATCCTTGTATCCTATTACCGCACCTCCTCCTCTGCCTCTCAGAGAAGGAGGCACAGTAATAGGAAAATTACCATATTGAATAACTCTGGACTATGTCTGTTATTGTTTTATTGTAGTTTAAAGTTAATTGTATTGTTTTAATCTACTGCTGTAAACCTCTCCGAGCCAAATTGGGAGTAGCGGTATACAAGTCAAATAAATAATAATAATAATAATAATATTGAAATCAAATCTGATGCTTTTAAATTTTTATTTGGTGTGCGTTGGAAGAGGGGTAGTCTTATATGGCGAATATATCCCAAACTCTATATTTTAACTGGAAAAGTTGGGGGTCGTCTTATACCCCCAGTTGTCTTCTATGCTGGAAAATGTGGTAGATAATATAAAAAGGATGACTGTAAGAAGAAAGGGCAAGAAGCAAACAAGGAGAAGTAGAAGAGGAGGGAGAGGAGAAGGGAAGAAGAAAAGAAAAGAAAAATACATTGGGAAGATACCTGGAAGTCAAAATATTAACTTTTCCACTTATATATGGAGTTTCTTTATGTTTTGTGTCACTCTTTTTTTCCTCTCTCTTTTCTTTTTTTCTCTTTCTTTTCCTTTTTGGTTTTGTCCATTATATGTCTTTCTGTCAGTTAGTTATTCTGTTTTTAATCTAAAATTTCAAATAAAGATTTTTTAAAAATAAATGTACGAGGGGTATTTTTTAAGTAAGGTCCGTTTTGTTGTAGACACTAGTAATTCGCGTGCATACCGCAACAAACATGTGCGTCGTGTACCGGCATGCCTCGGGAACAACTGTGCTCAGTTTCCGCTCTGTAGCTAACCTGTACGGTTCTGTTCTGTGCTTTAAACATGTTTAAGACTATCAACTCACCCGCCGCATGTGAGGTTCGCTCAGTGATACGGTTTTTGTCAGCAAGGAACCTGCCTGCTGCAGAAATTCATCGACAGATTTGTGAAGTGTACGGTGATACTGTTATGAGTGAAAGCAAAGTGCGCAAGTGGGTACGACAATTCAAAGATGGCCGTGACAACGTCCATGATGAGGAACTCTCCGGTCGCCCTTCTTTGATTACAGACGATTTGATTTGATCGCACACTCAAATCTGTGGTTTTTGTGGTCCTCTGTTAGGAATTTCGGGACCCAACGGGAGCACAGTTTCCTAAACTTTAGGTGTTCAGAAACAATGTTGTAAAGCACTGATCTCGACACGTCAGGAAATTCGTTTAAGAGACCTGTTATTGTGAAGCACCTGTTCTCACGAATCCTCGCTTCAACTGAAGCCACCAAATCGTCTGTTGCCACCAAATCATCATGGACGTTGTCATGGCCATCTTTGAATTGTCGTACCCACTTACGCACTTTGCACGCGAACAACTAGTGTCTACAACAAAACGGACCTTACTTAAAAAATACCCCTCGTATATATGGAGTTTCTTTGTGTTTTGTTTTGTTTTTTGTGTCACTCTTTTTTTCCTCTCTCTTTTCTTTTTTTCTCTTTCTTTTCCTTTTTGGTTTTGTCCATTATATGATCTTTCTGTCAGTTAGTTATCATTCTGTTTTTAATCTAAAATTTCAAATAAAGATTTTTTAAAAATAAAATGTATAAAACGAACAAGCAGAACAATGGCTCAAACGTACAAATTGAAAAGGGTCTAAATATCCGAGTAGAAAGAGCAGAACAATAACTTGAATACAAGTCGAAAAGCGTCTAAACATATGAGTCAAAAGAGGTTCAAACGTACAAGTCGAAAAGTGTAGAAAGAGGGGATATTCACTCAAATGTATGTCAAAAAGGGTCAAAATGTATGAGTTGAAAAGCGTCGAAAAAGCAGAACAATGGCTCAAATGCACAAGTTGAAAAGGGTGAGTCAAAAGTTTGAATATACGAGTCAAAAAGGGTCTAAATATACAAGTCGAACAAGCAGAACAATGGCTCAAATGTACACATTGAAAAGCATCAAAATGTACGAGTCGAATGAATGGGACAGTGGCTCAAATGTATGCTACGAATTAACCCTTCTTTCCCCCTTCTTAGGATGCCCTCTGCAATTTGGTGAGGCGTTCCCAGATCCATTTTGTCCACTGCCTTCTCCCGAGAACAGAAGTAGAGACCCACCCGGATCCAACAACATCATGGGACATCCCATCCTTGCGTGTCCAGCTCTCCGGGTGCCAGATCATGGATGCCTTGCGGTTGCATAGAATCGGTATGGATGGGTTCCCGTCTCAAGTCATGGATTCTCTCCCCATCAGGGGGTTAATGGAATGTAAGAGGAAAAGGGAGACCTTCTAGACCTTCTAGAAGATTTCAAGTTCAAGGAAGGGCATTACAGGGGAGAACACAGCCCTTCAGATAGCCTTGAATTGATCCATAAGTGACTTTATATGGGTGGGACAACCACCAATAAGGCCCTATTCTTTCCCTATAAGGATGATGGGACTTAGAAGAGAAGGACCTTCTAGTCAATCTCAAGATGAAGGAATGATATTATGGATGAGAATATAGTCCATCATATGAGGTCCTTTAGCCTTGATCTAAGCCAGGAGTCCACAAACTTTTTAAACAGAGGGCCAGGTCACAGTCCCTCAAACTGTTGGAGGGCCGGATTATAATTTGAAAAAAAAACCATGAATGAATTACTATGCACACTGCACATATCTTATTTGTAGTGCAAAAAACACTTAAAAACAATACAATAATTAAAATGAAGAACAATTTTAACAAATATAAACTTATTAGTATTTCAATGGGAAGTGTGGGCCTGCTTTTGGCTGATGAGATAGGATTGTTGTTGTGTGCTTTCAAGTAATTTCAGACTTAGGGTGACCCTGAGTGAGGGCCGGGTAATGACCTTGGAGGGCCGTATCCGGCCCCTGGGCCTTATTTTGAGGATCCCTGGTGTAAGCCATAACAAACTAGGGGTAATCTAGAAGGCCCATTCTCTCCCTATAAGGACAATGGGACTTAGAGGAGAAGAAAAACATTTCAGAAGTACTCAAGTTAAAGGAACTCTCCTTTGGAGGACAATATGGTCATTCAGATAGACATAAATGACTTTATATAGACGGGACAACCTCCAATAAGGATTATAGGATTTAGTGAAGGACCTTCTAGAAGTTATCAAAACAAAGGTCCATCCATAAGGCAGAACTTGGTCCTTTGGACCATCTGGACTCAAGACCTTTAGGATTCCAAAACACATCCAAAATGGAATGGCCTCATTATCTCCCTATACAGATGATGGGATTTAGTGAAGAACCTTCTAGAAGTTCGCAAAACATGAGTCCGTCCATAATTTGGTCAACACATTGGTCAATGGAGCCATCCTTTTGGTCAGTCCCATCTATGGTTGACCAATGGACTCAGCCATTGAGTGTTGAGTCAATGCATCAGTCAATGGGTCCATCCCATTGTTCAGTCTCATCTATGGTTGACTTATGGACTCAACCGTCCAGTATTGGATCAATGCATTGGTCAATGGGTCCTTCCTGTTGGTCAGTCCCATTTATGGTTGACCAATGGACTCAACCATTGAGTGTTGGGTCTACTCATTAGTCAGTGGGTTTATCCTGTTGGTCAGTCCCATCTATGGTTGACCAATGGACTCAACCATTGATTGTTGGGTCAATGGATTGGGTCAACACCATTGAGTCCGTGGGCCAAACTATTAAGTAGACCCATAGAGTCAACACATTAGTCAATGTCAGTGGGTGAATGAGTCTATCCTGTTGGTCAGTCCCATCTATGGTTAATCCATTAACTCAACTGTTGAGTGTTAGGTCAGTGCATTGGTCAATGAGTCCTTCCTGTTGGCCAGTCCCATCATTGGTTGTTCACTGGACTCAACCACTGAGTGTTGGGTCAATGCATTGGTCAATGGGTCATTTGGACCATCTTGACCTGAGACCTTTAGGACTCCATCTCAAAATGGATATTAAAGTTTATAGGATTGCCCCCAAACTCAAGGAGGCCTTTGTTGCCCTTTAGGATATTCCGACCGCATGGCGCTGACCCAATTCCGACGGCGTTTCCAGATCTTGGCTCAACCACTGATGAGAAAATACACTTCAGCTTATGAGACGACAGATGAGAAGAAGGTAATCACGTTGACCTTTCCCTATACCTATGGTGCTGATATTTTAATCGTGTAATGAAGTGGCATTGTGTTGTTATTGTATATTTTTTGTATGTTAACACATGTTGTGAACCGGTCCGAATCCCTCTTTGAAGGTGAGAGGGTCGGTATATAAAACCTCAAAATAATAAATAATAATAAATATACGATCAGATCCAAATATATTTCATTTCTCAGAGATTTTAAAATTATTATTATTTTGCATTATTTTTCTCGATAGGCTTTGGAGGAGCTGCTCCGTGCCTTGGATTTGGAAAAGAAGAGCATCGCCTTGGGACGAACCCAGGTACACAAAATACCATTAAGTCCCACTTTTCGTATTGCATTCGTAATCCCAGTTTCAAAGTGACAATCCCAATAGAGTTGTGTTCCTAGTTGGGCTCAACTCCCATACAGTCATATAATATAATATAATATAATATAATATAATATAATATAATATAATATAATATAATATAATATAATACAATACAATACAATACAATACAATACAATAATATTTTTTGTCTGTGTCAGGAGCAACTTGAGAAACTGCAAGTTGCAAGTCACTTCTGGTGTGAGAGAATTGGTCATCTGCAAGGACGTTGCCCATGGGACACCCAGATGTTTTGATGCTTTACCATCCTTGTGAGAGGCTTCTCTCATGTCTCCGAATGGGGAGCTGGAGCTGACAGAGGGAGCTCAACCTGCTCTCCCCAGATTTTAACCGCTGACCTGTTGGTCTTCAGTCCTGCTGGCACAAGGGTCTAACCCATTGCGCCACCGGGGGCTCCATTGCCAAAAAGGCTTCTCTCATGTCCCCGCATGGGGAGCTGGAGCTGACAGAGGGAGCTCAACCCGCTCTCCCCAGTGTGAATGCATTGGTCAGCAATCCTGCCAGCATAATAATAATGATAATGATGATGATAATAATAATAATAATGATAATAATAGAAAAGAATAATATACTGATATAATAAAATATAACACTATAATATGCATAATAATAATATAGAATACTGATATAATAACATACAATATAATAATAATATAAAATAATATAATGTGTATAACATGTAGAATAATAATAAATATAAAATAATAATAAAGGGAAATAATAATAATAATAATAATAATAATAATAAGGTATGCATCTCCCTTTTTTCCCCTCCATAGGTCTTCTTGAAGGCAGGGCTCCTCTCCAGATTGGAAAAACAAAGGGATAAGATGGTCTCCCAAAATCTGTCTCTCTTTCAAGCTGCCTGCAAAGGCTTCCTCTCCAGGCAGAACTATAGGAAGCTAAAGGTGAAATGATGGGAGTGATGGGCTTTGTTGTCCCACCTAAATACATGGGTGGCTGGACTTTGTTATCCCATAGAAATATATGAGTTGTTTCTAGAAAAGGAAAAAATAGACTGGGTTTTCAGGATGGTGGGCTTTGTTATTCCCGTACAAATACAAGTGGTCTATATATAGGAGAAATATATAGGGAAAATATAGACCAGATTTCAGGGTGATGGGCTTTGTTATACCATAAAAATAGATGGGTGGTTTACATAAGACATTAAATAAGCCCGGTTTTGGGATGATGGGCTTTGTTATTCCCATCAAAATATATACAGAAGGTTTCCAGAAGATGAAAAGAAGCCATCTTTGTGGGTGATGGGCTTTGTTATCCCATAGAAATATATTAGTGGTTTCTAAAATAGGAAAAACTATTAAATAATAATAGGATATGAAAAAATAGACCGGATTTAAGGATGATGGGCTTTGTTATCCTGTCAAAAATAGATGGTTATTAGGGAAAATTAGCTCAGTTTTCAAGATGATGAACTTTGGTATCCCATCAAAAATAGGTGGTTCTTAGGGAAAAAAATAGACCAGATTTCAGGACAATGGGCTTTGTTATTCCCCACCAAAATATGCACAGGAAGGCAGAAGCACTCCCTCCACCTTTGTGGACAATGGGCTTTGTTCTTCCCAGGTCCAGCGGCTGGCGATCCAATGCATCCAGAGGAACCTGTTGTCCTTCCAGAGGGTCAAGGCCTGGTCCTGGTGGGTCTTGATGGGGCGACTCCGGCCACTGCTGACCAGCAGCCTCTCCGCTGACCAGCTCCAAGCCAAGGAGGTTGGTCTCTTATTCTCTGCATTGGCCCCAATTGATAGAATAGGAGGGGTGGTAGAGCAAGAAATTGTCCAAATATTCAAATGCGTCCTGTCCTCTTCCTTCCTTCCTTCCTTCCTTCCTTCCTTCCTTCCTTCCTTCCTTCCTTCCTCCCTCCCTCCCTCCCTCCCTCCCTCCCTCCCTCCCTCCCTCCCATCCATCATTTCTCTCCTTCCTTCTCCTTCCTTCCTTTCCTCTTTCCTTTCCTCCATTTCTTCTTCCTTTCCTTACTTCCTTTTGTTCCTTCTTGTTCCTTTCTCCATCCATCCATCCATCCATCCATCCACCCATCATTTCTGTTGTTCCTTCTCCTTCCATTCATCCTTTCTCTTTCCTTTTCCTTCCTTCCATCCATCCTTCCTTCTCCTTCCTTACATCCCTTTTCTTCTTCTCCTTTCTTCCATCCATCCTTCCATCATCTCTTTCTTTCTCCTTCCTTCCATCCTTTTCCTTCCTTCCTTCCTTCCTTCCTTCTTTATTTATTTCCTTTCCTCTTCCTTCCTTTCTCTTTCCTTTCCTCTTTCCTTTCTGACAATCTTTCCTTCCTTTCCTTCCATTCACCCTTCCATCCTTTCTCTCCTTCCTTCCTTCCTTCCTTCCTTCCTTCCTTCCTTCCTTCCTTCCTTCCATTAATCCATCCTTCAATCCTTTATCTTCCTTCTCCTTTCTTCCATCCTTTCTCTCCTTCCTTCTATCCATGCTCTCCTTCCTTCTTGTTCCATTCTTCCTTTCTCTCCACCCACCCATCCATCATCTATCATCTCCTTCCTTCTTCCTTCAATCGTTTCTCTTCTACCTTCTCTCTCCATCCACCCTTTGTCTCCTTCCTTCCGTCCATTCTCTCTTTTTTCTCTTTCGATCCTACCTTCTCCTTCCTTCAATCCTTTCCTTCCATCCATTCATTCATTCTCTCCTTTCTTCTCCTTTCTTCTTTCCTTTCCCTTTCTCTTCTTGTTTCTTTTTCCTTCCTTACTTCCATCCATCCTTTCTCTCCTCCCTTCCTTTTGTTCCTTCTCTTCCTTTTCTCCTTCCTTCATTCTAACCATCCATCATTTATTTTCTTCCTTTCTTTTCCTTCTATCCATCCCTCCCTCCATCCATCCATCCATCCATGATCTCTCTCCTTCCTTTCATCCATTATTTTTCCTTCCTTACTCTTCTTTTCTTCCTTCCTTTCTCTTTACTTTCCTCTTCCCTTTTCATTTTCTCCATTCTCTCCTTCCTTCTCCTTCGATCCTTCCTTCTCCTTCCATCCATTCTCTTCTTCTCCTTCTTGCCATCCTTTCTCTCCTTTGCTTCCTTCTCCTTTACTTTCCTCTTCCTCTTCCATTTTCATTTCCTCCATTCTCTCCCTCCTTCTCCTTTGATTCTTCCTTCTCCTTCCATCCATTCTCTTCTTCTCCTTCCTGCCTTCCTTTCTCTCCTTTGCTTCCTTCTCCTTTACTTTCCTCTTCCTCTTCCTCTTCCCTTTTCATTTCCTCCATTCTCTCCTTCCTTCCTTCCTTCCTTCCTTCCTTCCTTCCTTCTTTCCTTTTTATTCCCAAAGGAGGAACTTTCCATCCTGAAGAAGAAACTGGAAAACGCGGAACTCCATCGCCAAAACGTAGAATTACTGGAAACGAAGGTAAAAGAAACGGGAAAACGGGATCTTAGAAATGCCTGTCTATCTATCTATCTATCTATCTATCTATCTATCTATCTATCTTATCTATCTGTCTACTTGTATATCTGGGTTTGGTCCATTAATTGCAGGTCATTGACCTCACGGCGGAGCTGCTGGATGAACGCTTGAAAGTGGAGGCCGCTTGCCGTGTTTTGGACGCAGAGCGGTCCGAGCGGCTGAAGGGGTCGAGAGAGGTCAAGGAGCTGCAGGTAAAAGGTCAAGGGGTCAGCTTAGGTGACCTTTCCAGAACTAGTGGACAATGGGCTTCCCTTGGATGAGTTGGAGGCTGCTTTGTCCATAGATTTGCCCAATTGATTAGCGATTCTTAAAAGTCCCTTCTTGGGTTTATATATCTGTGGAAAGTCCAGAGTGGGAGAAAGAACTCTTGTCTATTGGAACTAGGTGTGAATGGGTTGTTGTAGGTTTTTTCGGGCTAAATGGCCATGTTCTAGAGCAGTGTTTCTCAACCTTCCTAATGCCGTGACCCCTTAATACAGTTCCTCATGTTGTGGTGACCCCCCAACCATAAAATTATTTTCCTTGCTACTTCATAACTGTATTTTTGCTACTGTTATGAATTGTCATGTAAATATCTGATATACAAGATTTTCATTCAGTGGACCAAATTTGGCACAAATACCCAATATGCCCACATTTAAATACTTGTGGCGATGAGGTGAGGGGTTGGGTTGATTTTGTCATTTTGTCATTTAGGAGTTGTAGTTGCTGGGATTTATAGTTAACCTACAATCAAGGAGCATTCTGAACTCCACCAATGATGAAATTGAACCAAACGTGGCACACATAACTCCCATGAACAATTGAAAATACCGGAAGGATTTGATGAGCATTGACCTTGAGTTTTGGAGTTGTACTTCACCTACATCCCTAGTCCACTGTGGACTGTGGAATGATGGATCTGGACCAAACTTATTTATTTATTTATTTATTCATTTACAGCTTTTATATTCCACCCTTCTCACCCCGCAGGGGACTCAGGGCAGATTACAGTATACACATATATGGCAAACATTCAATGCCAATTTTTGACATACAAACATATACAGACATACACAGAGGCTATTTAACTTTTTTCTGGCTGCCAGGGCAGCTGTCGCTTTCATCGTCCATCTGCGACGGTGATGAAGCACTTCCGCATTCCCCACATGCTTCCCCGCTGGAATGCTTTGCTGGAGTCTTGGTTCGTCCGGTGCTCTGCTATGGCTGACTTCTCTGGTTGAAGTAATCTGCAGTGCCTTTCGTGTTCCTTGATTGGTGTTTGGGCAATGCTGCTGCGTTTGGTGGTCCCTATGTAGACTTGTCCACAGCTGCAGGGTATACGGTAGACTCCTGCAGAGGTGAGAGGATCCCTCTTGTCCTTTGCTGAACGTAGCATTTGTTGGATTGTCTTGGTGGGTCTGTAAGTGGTTTGTAGGTTGTGTTTCCTCATTAGTTTCCCTATGCGGTGGTTCTCGTAATGTATGGCAAGAACCCTTTTCCTCTGGGTGGGTCTTTGTCTTGACTCTCGTGGCTTGTTCTCAGTCTTGCAGCTTTTCTGATGTCTGAGGTGGAATATCCATTGGCCTGGAGAGCCCGGTTGAGGTGGTTCAGTTCGTCTTGGAGAAGGTGGGGTTTGCAGATCCTTTTTGCACAGTTTGCCAAGGTTTTAATGGTGCTTTTTGGGGTTTTTTGGTACTTGGGTGATGGTTGGAGTTTTTGTGTAGGTATCTATCAGTGTGTGTAGGTTTTCTGTAAACGGTGTGACCCAATTGTTGATCTGGTTTGCGGATGGCTAGGACATCTAGAAAAGTGTAGATGACCCTATTTTTGGAAGTGGGTCCCAGTGCTAATTTTCATTACATTCTTTGCAGAATAAACATGAGGATCTACGGAAGAAATTAGAAGCCGCAGAGAAACAACTAGAGGAAACGCAGCAGCAGCTCGAACTGCGAGAAATGGCTGCCAAAAGCTCTGGGAAAGGTAGGAATATATAGTATGCATTATATTTATTTATTTATTTATTTATTTATTTCACAGTTTTCTATACCGAGCTTCTCAACCTCATTGAGGGACTCAGCCTGGTTTCCAGCCATAAAAACATATACACTCATAAAAAACATATACACCCATAAAAACATATACACTCATTAAAATATCATATATCACAATTACAAAAACAACTTTAAAAACACTATATATAAAACTACAGTGGTCAGTCGTCCTATTAAGATGGATCTACATCAATTTATTTATTTATTTACTGTGCTTATACACCACTGTTCTCAGCCCGGGGGCGACTCACAGCGGTGTACAACATAGAGAGGACAGGGTGCAAATTACAAGACACAATCTAAAATCAATCTAGCAATAACAAAAGCATCGTCATCAACAACATCAACAATATCAATATCAATAATACAAGAAGCCATTTGCATCGTCTCATCGTTAAGCCACAATCCAGTATCATTTTCCGTTGTTCCATTCCTGTCGTCATTACCAACTTCCATCCAGGGTCCTATGGTGTTGTCTCATTCATCGAAGGCCTGACTCCACAGCCACGTCTTCACCCGTTTCCTAAATGTTAGGATGGATGGGGCGGTTCTGGCCTCCAGAGGGAGAGAGTTCCAGAGTCGCGGGGCCACCACCGAGAAGGCCCTGTCCCTCGTCCCCACCAGGCATGCTTGCGAGGCTGGTGGGACCGAGAGCAGGGCCTCTCCAGATGATCTTAATAATCTTGATGGTTCGTAGGGGAGGATACGTTCGGAGAGGTAAACATTATATGCTTGGGGGTCCTCCTGGACTCGTCACTGAGCCTGGAATCCCAGGTTGCAGCGGTGGCCAGGGGAGCTTTCGCACAATTAAAACTTGTGCACCAGCTGCACCCGTACCTTGGGAAGTCAGACTTGGCCACGGTGGTCGACACTCTCGTTACATCTGGGATAGACTACTGCAACGCACTCTACGTGGGGTTGCCTTTGAAGACTGCTCGGAAGCTTCAAATAGTCCAACGAGAGGCAGCCAGGTTAATAACTGGGGTGGCATACAGGGAGCATACAACTCCCATGTTACGCCAGCCCCACTGGCTGCCAGTTTGCTACCAGGCACAATTCAAAGTGCTGGCTTTGGCCTATAAAGCCCTAAACGGCCCTGGCCCAAATTACCTGTCCAAACGGATCACCCCCTATTGTAGGGGCAAAGAAACCAAAATATTTCCCAAAAAGGCAGAAGCCCCCTTTTATTTATTTATTTATTTATTTATTTATTTATTTATTTATTTCATCTACTTATACCCCGCCCTTCTCACCCCGGGGGGGACTCAGGGCGGCTTACAGAGGAGGCACAATTAGATGCCTAAATCAATTGACAGCAATACAAAGTACAAAAAAGCAATTCAGCAGTTAAAATTAAAACATCAATACATAATAAATTTAAAACAGTCTCATGCTCAGGTTCAGAGTCCATATATCCATTTCATTCCATTTGTCCTTGTCTATCATCAGATCCTTAATTTAATTGCCAGTGTGTCCAAAGGCTTGGTCCCAAACCCAGGTCTTCAGTTTTTCCTGAATGCCAGAAGGGAAGTCGCCGATCTAATCTCCCCTGGGAGTGAGTTCCACAGGTGGGGGGACACCACCGAGAAGGCCCTGCTCCTCGTCCCTGCCAACCTCACTTGTGAGAGTGGCGGGGTCGAGAGCAGGGCCTCCCCAGAAGATCTTAAACTTCGAGGTGGGATGTAGAGGGAGATCCGACAAATACACTGGGCCGGAACCTTTCTAATAGGGAGGGCAAGGATGGACACCACGAAAGTTAAATCTTTTAAACTGCAAAAAACTATTTATTGCGTGGCCATAGCAGTAACGACAAACAAGCATATAGGGATGCAATCAAAGGGTTTGTCGCAACCCCCAGTGGGGTTGCAGAGCATTTATAGTAAATGGAATATACATTTTCATTGGTTCCCAAAGACAAATCATTTCATTCGTCTAAAGCTAGCTATGCAGGTGTTCATTAGTTGTTTATGATTTTGATTGACATTATAGCACACGTGGGATCCTAACAATGGCACAACTATGGCACAACTATGGTCTATTGTTCTCTGACCACGACTGTATCTTATCTATTTGTTGCAAACATGGCTCCAGAGCGACTGGGAAACTTGGGGGTTCTAAGTAGCCAACGGCTAGCTGGTTTTGTCCGGATATACTGTTATCCTTGAATAGTAGAATCATAGAATCAAAGAGTTGGAAGAGACCTCATGGGCCATCCAGTCCAACCCCCTGCCAAGAAGCAGGAATATTGCATTCAAATCACCCCTGACAGAGGGCCATCCAGCCTCTGTTTAAAAGCTTCCAAAGAAGGAGCCTCCACCACACTCTGGGGCAGAGAGTTCCACTGCTGAACGGCTCTCACAGTCAGGAAGTTCTTCCTCATGTTCAGATGGAATCTCCTCTCTTGTAGTTTGAAGCCATTGTTCCGCGTCCGAGTCTCCAGGGCAGCAGAAAACAAGCTTGCTCCCTCCTCCCTGTCGCTTCCTCTCACATATTTATACATGGCTATCATATCTCCTCTCAGCCTTCTCTTCTTCAGGCTAAACATGCCCAGCTCCTTAAGCCGCGCCTCATAGGGCTTGTTCTCCAGACCCTTGATCATTTTAGTCATTCTAGTAACTTCTTTGGAGTGCTGATTTCTCAAACAATCAGCATTTTCTGTAAACATAGGCCTACTGCAGAAATAGGCCAATATGGCAGTAACTCATGATATATGGGCATTGGGAACATCTCTGAAGATTCCCTTTTTTAAACTGAAATGGCAGGGAGAAGGTTTCAGGAAAAGAGACAAAGAGAGGTCTGGAGGTCTCAAAAGCACGGATTTTATTTCCAGCTGGGACCCTGGAGTGGACTATGTCCAAAAGCATCCAGAGCCATGATATAAGTGCGGACTATGCCTTTTATAGCCTCCAAATGCAGGCAAACAAAGAACATGCGTCTACATACATTTACATTATTCACTACGTCACCTTAACATCACAGAAATATCAAGTTCTATTTTCCAAGATGCAAAAGGCATGTTTCTGTGTATTTCTAGGAGCAGCTTACATCCATCAGGGGCCTGCTTTTGACCTGTCAGGAGGGAGAGGGGGGGTTCCTTATTTAGAGCCTAGTTGTACCGGTCTGTTGCCACTAGGACAGGCTTATCTCTCTCCTGGAATTATGTCCCCCTCTTCAGCCCCCCTCTTGCTGTGCCTGGACAGCAGCTTGCTTGTCCTTTTAGCATTCTTTCTATACAGGCATGATTGGGGACGAAAGACGGGGCCTTCTCGGTGATTGCTCCCCAGCTATGGAACTCCCTTCCTGGAGAGATCAGGTTGGCCCCCTCCTTCCTGTCCTTTAGAAGGATGGTAAAAACTTGGCTGTGGGACCAAGCTTTCGGGACAGGGCAATGAAGCAGCAATAGGAAAGATGACCAGGCCAATTCGATTTGACGTGGATGACTAGGACGGTTTTAAATGGTATATTTTAACATTTTGATAAATGTTTTTAATGTTTATTTATGTATATAAGAATTCGTGTCCCAGCATTGAATGTTTGCCGTGTATATGCTGTGCTCCGCCCTGAGTCCCCTTAGGGGTGAGAAGGGCGGAATATAAATGTTTTAAATAAATAAAAAATAATATAATATAACCTATACATATCATAAAAGTGAAAATGTGTGTATGTGGCTGAGAAGCCTCCAAAGGCACTCCCTCCACTGACAGTGCAGGTTACAGCAAGTGCCGTGAACATGGAGTCCTCCCCAAATACTACGGCCCACCACCCAAGGAATGCTTTCAGTCGGGGTCCGGGGAGAATCTCATCCTAGATTTCACTTGTTTCCTCCACCACAGGCAGACATCCCAGGGTTCCTTGTGTGGAATTTGCATGACCCCACCCTTAACCCTTTCCTACCCTTTCCTATGGCACACAGCAAACACAGAGGGATTGATCAGCAAATGAACAGACTGGAGAGGTTTGGGGGACTGACTCAACAGGATGGAAGTTGTAGTTCACCCTGTATCAAGGCAGAGCACTGTGAACCTCTTCAATAATGGACCTGGACCCCATTTGGCACACAGGGCCCCCATGACCAGGTTTGGGGGGAATTGACCTTGATTTAGAGGAGTTATAGTTCAGCTACATCCAGAGAACACTGTGAACCCAACCAATGATGCATCTGGACCAAACTTGCCACAGATGAGGGGACTTGCAGTATTTTCACTCAATTTCAGAGACCACTGTGACCCTCGTGCATGACGGACCTGGATAATATTTGGCACACAGACTCACTGTGTCGCACTTTATGTCACACTGAGGGTTGAGGGAGGATGGACCACAGACGATGAGATTTGTAGTATCTTTGATCAATTCCATAGACTACTAGATGATGATGGGCCTGGACCAAATTTGGACACAAAACCCCCATGACCAACAGAACATACTAGGGAACTGACCCACCCGCATGGGAATTGTAGTTCACCCTGCACCTAAAGCACTCTGAACCCCATCAATGATAGATCTGGACCAAATATGACACACAAAACCCTGGTGACCAACAGAACATACTAGAGGTGTTTTGGGGGACAACTAACCCATTCATGTTGGAGTTGTAATTCACCCTGTACACAGAGAGCATTCCGAAGGCCCCAATGGCAGAACTGGAACACAGTTCCCTAGTATGTGAGACAGAACTCTGATGGGCAACAGAGGTTGGGGAGGGAATGACCCATCCACATGGTAGTTGTAGTTCACCCTACATCCAGAACACTCTGAATCCCCTCAATAATGGATGTGGAGCAAACTTGGCACACAGATCCAACATGCCCAACTGTGAATACCAACGGAGTTTAGGGGTGATTCGCCTCGGAATCTGGGAGTTGTAGTTCACCTGCATCCAGAGAATCTGTGACCAACAATGGACTTGGCACAGAGAAGTTCCGTAACCAACTGAACATACTGCAGGAGTTTGTGGGAATTGAGCTTAGAATCATAGAATCATAGAGTTGGAAGAGACCTAATGGGCCATCTAGTCCAACCCCCTTCCAAGAAGCAGGAATTTTGGGGGCTGTAGTTCACCTACATCCAGAGAGCACTCAACCCAGCCAATGTTGGATCTGGATCAAACTTGGTACACAGACCCAACATGGCCAACTGTAAATACTGGCAGGGGTTGGGGGTGACCGCCCTTGGAGTATGGGAGTTGTAGTTCACCCTTATCCAGAGAGCACTGAACTCAGCTATCGTCAAATCCGGACCACACTTGGCACACAGACCCAACATGGCTAGCTGTGCATACAGGCCTGGTTTGGAAAGGATTGATCCACAATTCTGGCAATTGTAGTTCACTCACATCGTTAAATATAGTCTAACGGGAGCATTCATAAAAAACAAAATCAAAGACTGGTTTCTTTCTAATAAATAGTGTTAATAATTAACTAAATTATACTAAATGATATTACCTTTCACCTCAAAAGGCCTTTCTCAAATTACCCGGACATTGCCAGGTACCCAAGCTAGTAATAAAAATAAAATAAAACAAAAATGATATAAAATATGTATTATAATAATATAAAATAATATAACAATATATAATAATAATAAAATTGTGTATTATAGTACAATAACGGCTGAACAAATGAACAACAAAACAAGTATAATATTATATAATATAAGGTAGAAAAAGGCCTCATCTTTTTCAAATAAGGAGAAAATAATAGTGAAAGGGTCTTTGAGCGAAATTTGCAAATACTAAGTAAGGGGCTTTTGGGTGAAAAGCTAACAAAAACAGCAAAAGAGAAACATACCCTTTCTCTGACTTAAAAAGAGCAAATAAGCTGAGCTTCGTAACGGAACAGAGTGAAGGAAATATAGACAGGAAGGAGTTGCGGTTTTCTGTTACTTGCTTTTGTTAAAAGGTTAAGAATGTTTTTTTTGAAGCGCAGAGGCCGCATGTACAGAAGGTACTTTCCATCAAAAAGGTCAGAATTATTATTCATAAAAGGTGTTTTCCCTGAGCTTTCTGTTTGTAATGGGCTATAAATTTTGTAGATTTCAAGGGAAGAGACACGGCAGTCACTTGAAGGGTAGCATCTGTGCATGCTATCGGCTGTCCGTCTTCTTCATGAAGAAACTAAAATAAAAACCTTGTTTTTTGATCTTTCATTGGGACTGTCTCCATCCTTCCGTGCTCCCTTTCACTCCTCCCTTTTCTTTTTGCAAAAGCTGATCATACAGAAGCTGAAGCAAGATCAATATCTAGTTATAACATTTTTACAATACCCTGGCATTTGGGAACCGCACTTGTGGTGAACTTATAACACATCTTCATGATGATGAGAAAACACATCACCATTATAAAAAATACAATAATCAACAGGACAATACCCAAGAATAATCCTTTTAGCCATCCGAAATCTGGTAAACCATGAGGTTAGCCAATTCCACCAACTTTCACCTGTTGGGGAGTAGGTACCATAGCAGCAATCTTCTCACAGGTGGGGTAATGTCCTAAATGTATGCGTCTTCGGGGTTGTGTCTTACTTTGTCCCTGCGTGTATCCCCACTTACTCTTATTACTTCGATGAATGCATAGAGGGGCCATAGGAGTGGGTTTTCTTAGAGTCAGAGTGGTTTGACTTTTGTCCCTTGTCCAGTTGGAATGATAGGCCCACACCTTTGTTGAGTTCCATCCTGACAAATTCAAGAGTGGACCAGGAACTATTGGCCATCCTTGTGAGTGAGTAGAAGGGCCATGAGAACACACCCAACAATTTGTGACATTTTTCAGAGGCAAAGATAGCTCCAACCAATCGATGGAACAGGTTGGCATGCCATCCCCCTTGAACAAAGACTTGATTTACCACCATTACCCAAAGAGTTAGGTAGCATTTAAAGTTCCACCTCATGGCTATTCTAGGGCAAAGAAAATGTCTATATTCCAAACACCCAAAATTATCAGAAATAATGTAAAAATCACTCCATGCAATCAATCATCAACTATTAAGGCTTCTTATGCTGCCTTGGGAGGCGGTCCCACCCTATTTTTCCAGACTTCTATCTCTTCTTGATGGGTGGCTATTAGAGTGCACTGTTTACACCTGTTCAGATAGTGTTGTGCATTAGGGTGTACATATGTCCAATGAATCTCTAAAGCTGGAAATCCTAAATGTGTACTAACGGCAACTGTAGTATTTAGAGTCACACAAATTTCTTCTTGGCACAGGTATGGCATCAGGATGCTACAGCCCAAGTCATAGAATCATATCAAAATCACATCAAGGAGAGCTCTCGTGCACACACACATTCATTCATACTCACGCACACACAGGCCTCCTCCGGCTAAGATGATCAGTCTTTTCTGAGGAAGCGTGGACGCTCCGTTGCTGCAGTTCAGGAAGTGTGGAGATTGTCAGGGGTCCCCTGCATTTATAGGCCAAAATCCATTTTTCTTCATTTCAACAGTCAGGTTGCTCTGTCCTCTTACTAAAGGACAATATGTCTTTGTTCTCTCCAAAGTTCAAGACATTCGCATTCCAGGCCTCATGACTTATGGGGTACCTCCTGCACGTATCCTGCACTCCTTACATGCTCGGCCGCACACCTCATTGTCCATTGTTGTTCAGTTATGCCTTACTGCCTCCTCGCTTCAACTGCCAAGTTCGTCCCATATCATGCCTTGCGAGAACTCCACGTTGGTTTTTCTTCAGGCCTGTTTCTTCTCTTTTCCATGCATTCAAACATTCATTCCTCACATATTCCTCCCCTTGATACATAAATGCTAATTTATCGTATCACATACATGATCCATACATGATAAGCAATTCAGTGTTGGTTATACTTATAATCAAACTTGATTAAGTGTAGAGTATATATGTTTAGGTTAATATTGAACTTGTATGATTAATCAAACATCATAGTTCATAATTGTGTTTCTAAACACGTTAACTTGTTTTTAAATATAGATAATCGATTTGTCAATCCTGTCATTCGTCTAAGAGACCATAAGATCCAAATGATTAGCAGCAATATAAGTATCCCTATACATACTATTGGATGTATCCTGTGAAGATATCATACCAGTGGTGTTCTGTTTGTGTTTCCCCATCAGACCAATATAAATCATTAGGTGATATAGCACATAGGCATTACATTCCATTGTCATATACCATGGTTTTGGGCTTTAGCTTTTGTAACCTGCAGATTGCATCTGCCATTTCCAATGCACATGGTTCAACTTGTTTTACTGTTAAAGGACATACATATCCCATTTATTGCATCTATCAATATCAATTATTTCATTCAAATTTGTATATTTGGACCTTGTGCATATGGTTTTCTTGGATAACAAATATGGAACCCAGAACCATTTCCCCACATGCATAGGCATAGGAACTATATCACAAACAAATTTTTTTTTTCAATATTGACCATTTTTCCCAAGGTTTCCAGTTTCAATCTTAGTATATCATCTTCCCAAGAATATTTGACAAGCTTACTCCATCCTTTATAATCTGTTCTTAACCAATAATGTAATTTTGTTAATTCTAGGAAGGCTTCTGAGTGTCCTCCCATTATTAACATCAACATTTTTCTCTCCAATCTCTCAAATTTATTTCCATAGTCAAACAACTCATAGACTTACTTATTTGTTGTAAGGTTTCATTTTTAGCTTTCATTAAAGCAACCAAGGATGATTCAGCTGGTCAAATATATTTAATTGCAATCCGGCAGTAATCCCATGAGTCCTGAATGTTCCCACAAACATTTTCCCTGTCAGTTGTAACCTTCCCATTTATGAAATCAAAGTCCTGTTACTATTGGTTTGGCTTCTTACCATGATCTTACCAAAGAAGGTGCATGTTTCTTTATTGAACCCTTATTGTATCACATTTGCTATTCGAAAAATCCCATATACCAAAGCTGTACTTCTCTATTTGAAGCTCAATATTCTCCATCCGTTGTATTCTGTGTCTTTCCTTCTATCACTTGGTTGATCTGATTCAAAACATCATTTCATCCTTATTTTTTCTATACCCTTTATACAATAAATCTTATACTTTATACATATATTGCTTTCATTTGTGTTAGAGCAATTGTTCTTTACCAGTCATGTAAACCAATCTTAGCAAATTCTGCACTTTGATATCTCATTTGCTTTGTTTTTCAAAAAGGTCTGACGCTGAATAGCTCTGGCCTCTGGAAAAACAACTGCCAATAGGTTCTGGTACCAGATAATAATATGAGTCACCATTATTATTATTATTATTATTATTATTGCACTCCTTAAAAACTATAAAACACAAACAATACATATATTTACTGTTCCAATTAATAGTCCAATTGCAATTTTTTTTCATAAGCTTTGCATCCTTTTAATTGGTGGCCAGTTGCATTCCTGTTTAGAAACCAAATAAAACTGTTAATTAACTTGCACAGCTTTCCAAGTTTTTCCTGGTTCGGATGAACCCACTTCTGTTTGTCATTAGCCTGTAATCAATAAGGATGAGGGTCTTCTGCTCAAAACTGCAAACACTTTATGAAAACTATCATCAATAAGAGTGAGACTAAATAAAATCTAAAATTACATATGTCATGAATGACTTTTCAATGATTTTAAAGCATAGGTTCTTTTTATTGCAATTTCCAGTGTGAGAAGGTATATAAGATTACAGAAAACATTTAGACAAAGAATGACATTGGACATACAGACATACAGATTCTATGCAACTACATTGGATTCACAATTACATTGGTTAACAAACAGACATAGGGGAATTACATTTTCACTCAACATTCACACACATGTACACGCATTCATCCACATGCATCCAAATATTACCATATCCTTTTCTCCCTCCTTGGAGAAGCACCTGTAAGGCCAGACCCTGCTTTCCTGCAGCCTGCCAATGCACAGTTCCATAATGCCATAACTTCAGAACACTGAAATGCCAAAACTTCTTTCCCTAAGCACAATGCCAAGGACCAGACCTCTGTTTTCCATACAGCAGAACCTGCCTCCCTGCACAAAATCGAAGACTCCAAAAGCGCGCTTCTTCCTCTTCCCTTGAGAAAGAAGCCCCAAAGTGTCCAGAATCATGCTTTCCCATAGCATATCTGACACTCTCTGAATACACCACTTCTGTCCTTCCCATGGAGCAGAGCATGGCGGGTGGAAGTACTGGAGTCTGTGTCTATTTTTTCTCTGAAAGTGCCTAATGCAACCTGTCTCACTAAAAGCAGAACCTATTTAATGTTTTTAAAAGTACTTATGACACATATGGTCCCTTTCTGTATTCAATTCATCCTGCCTTTCCTTCGGTTAAAACCTTACATACATTCTCGCTGCCATGATAAAACTTTCTTCTTCTGCTTCTTTTCATCTTTTCTCTCTTCTTGCTCTTCTCTATTCACATAGGCCTGGGTGGCTATCTCCATTTAGCCTATTCAGGGATAATTCAGCAAAACCAGGGGACCTCTGGATTTTCCTATGAATATCAGGTGCTACTTGTGCATTAAAAGACTGTTTGAGAGCTAAGTTTCCTTGACTCTTTTCATTCTCCTCTTCCATATCATAGGGACTCCATTTACGATAGGCTTCAGTCTTTCAAGAAAGGCACCTGGGGCTTTCTCACTATATGGTCCCACATGCTGCTTCCAGTTTAAAAGATCAGAGCTAGTAAAAGGGACATGCTGATATGCTGTACGAGTAACAATCTCATCTGCATCTAGGTTGTTTCAATTAGGTCTCCTAGGAGCATAGTGTATTGTTTGCCTGAGTGGACACAGGTGGGCAGTAGCAGCTTGTGCACGGGTAGTTACTGGGGTAGAATCATCTGGGAGTCTAGGATTCCTTCTTTCCTCCCTTTGCTCATCTCTCTGGGTTAAATCCAGTCCTGATTCTTCTTGAGTGACATCTATCATAGTATTTTGTAGAAATGAGCTTCCACTATCTGAGGATCTTCCTGAAGTGGAAGACGCTCCTGAAGTAGATGACCCAGAGGCAGGTGAAGCCTTGGTGGGTGGTCTCCTCTTGATCTTGAGTATAAAGGTACATATGGTGGGGTCTGGGATTCCAGCTCTATTTGTCCTTCTGCAGAATCAAGGTATATGACCTTCTTACTTTCACCATTAAATGGTGCTGTTGGATTGGCAAGTAAGGGCATGCAAGAGGGAGTTTCTTTGCAACATTTTAAAAGCCAAGGAGGTCAGGTTTGCAACACAACACTCCATGCATTTATATAGCAAAGCTAATCTAGATGGTTGGCAGCTATGTAACGAAGGCATTGCCTTACTATTTTCAAATCATAAGTTCCGGTTTCTGGCCATCTGGGATTTAAATTAAATTTCAGCCATTCCACCTGACACAGAAATTGCAATTTCTGGGCATTGTTACATCCTGGCATCTGTTGCCTAAACTTAGAGAAATTCTTAACCATACATTCCAATGGGCTTCAGCATTTCTTACTCCCTTTTTGCCCCATTTTCCTAAGGGTGGTGCCTATTCAGTTGTATCACACTCCCAAACAGACAATACTTTCCAACCTTCCACCCTTCTGGCGCCTGTTTACTAGTCTAGACTTTCCCTTTCCCCAAGAAAAACTCTACTCGCCTGGTCACGATGACTTGCGTTCCCTGACGTTCCTGGGGACGAGATTTCCAACTTTCCTCTCAAGTGGAGCGTTCCTGCTGACGAGGGCACCCAACAAAGATGAACAAAAGGATCGGTCTGTTGTTTTGGGATCCCTTCTCGACCTCTGTTGATACATCCCAATTGGGCAGCCTTCGCCTTCAGGAATGGGTTGCCAACAACCGCTAGAATCTCATCAAACCGGCACCTCTGCTATATCTCGGCGGAACCTCCAGAAATGTAGGGGACCCCCTGCTTGGGGTCCTTGCTGAGTCCATCACAGAGGGCAGCAAAATGAAGAGAGTCTAGTCTCCAGAGGTAAAGCAGAAATCTCTTTATTTCAAGTGTGGCCACACAGGGAGAAACAACCAAGACAAACCAGTGTCTTCAAAAAAGGCTGTCTCTGCTATTTGGATATTTCAGTCACCTTATATACATGTCTTTTCGCTGTGTCATGGGCACACACCTCTCTTATCGGATCATCCATTCAAAAACATGTTTTTCTCATATTTTGGTACTTCAGTGTCTCTAACTGCTAACCTTCTACAAACTACGTAAACACACACATTATTGTTACAGATAAGCATTTTGGGTGTTAACCCACCCTGAGTACTCCCTAGGCGAACTTGACAATACAGTATCTTGTGTCTTCCAGATTCATTATCTCCTCTTAGCTTTTGGTCTTCTGCGGGCCAGAGGAGAGGGACAAGCCTCTCTTTAGGTTTGCATTTCAGCACTTAAACACTTCTAAGTTCTGTTAACCCTTTCATTACCTTTCACCTCAAAAGGCCTTTCTCAAATTACCCGGACATTGCCAGGTACCCAAGCTAGTAATAAAAATAAAACAAAACAAAAATGATATAAAATATGTATTATAATAATATAAAATAATATACAATATATAATAATAATAAAATTGTGTATTATAGTACAATAACGGCTGAACAAATGAACAACAAAACAAGTATAATATTATATAATATAAGGTAGAAAAAGGCCTCATCTTTTTCAAATAAGGAGAAAATTTGGTGCATTTGTTAATTTATTTGGTGCATTTGTTAACCGCCATTCTCAGCCCTAGGGCGACTCATAGCGGTGTACAACATATAAAAGGCAATTTACAAAAGGCAATTACAAAACAACATATTAGCAATACAACAATTATATAGTTACACTAAATAATCCGCTTCGTCTCATAGTAGAATCGTAACCAATCTCATATTCCTTATTCCGTTCCAGTCAACTTTACCACATTATTATAGCACTTAATTAAATGCCTTCTCGAACAGCCATGTCTTTAGGCTTTTACGTAAAGACATAAGGGAGGGCGCCTGTCTGATGTCAGCAGGGAGAGTGTTCCACAGCCGGGGGGCCACCACCGAGAAGGCCCTCTCTCTCGTCCCCGCCAGACGTGCCTGTGAGGCAGGCGGGATCGAGAGAAGGGCCTCCCCAGACAAATAATAGTGAAAGGGTCTTTGAGCAAAATTTGCAAATACTAAGTAAGGGGCTTTTGGGTGAAAAGCTAACAAAAACAGCAAAAGAGAAACATACCCTTTCTCTGACTTAAAAAGAGCAAATAAGCTGAGCTTCGTAACGGAACAGAGTGAAGGAAATATAGACAGGAAGGAGTTGCGGTTTTCTGTTACTTGCTTTTGTTAAAAGGTTAAGAATGTTTTTTTTGAAGCGCAGAGGCCGCATGTACAGAAGGTACTTTCCATCAAAAAGGTCAGAATTATTATTCATAAAAGGTGTTTTCCCTGAGCTTTCTGTTTGTAATGGGCTATAAAGTTTGCAGATTTCAAGGGAAGAGACACGGCAGTCACTTGAAGGGTAGCATCTGTGCATGCTATCGGCTGTCCGTCTTCTTCATGAAGAAACTAAAATAAAAACCTTGTTTTTTGATCTTTCATTGGGACTGTCTCCATCCTTCCGTGCTCCCGCGACGTGGACCTGAAAAGACCCAATTTAGGGTCCCAATATGGCCCCATTTCCTTTTTTTGCATTTCACTTCCATTTTGCTTACTTTACCGTGCATTTTGCTTTTTTCCCCTTGCATTTTGCTATTTTCTTGCATTTTGCTTCCCTTGCAATTTCCCTGCATTTTTTGCATTTTTTATTTTTTTTCGTTTTGCTTACTATTTACTTGCTTTTCTGCATGCTTTTTGCTTCAATTTTAGTTGCAGAAATGGTTGCATTTTGCTTCCATTTTCTTTTCTTTTTTGGCATTTTTCTTCCATTTTTGCATGCTTTCCCCTTGTATTTTGCTTTTGTGGTTGCATTTTGTTTGCCTTTTACTTGCATTTCCTTACTTTGTGCCCACATTTTGCTCGTGTTTTGCTATTTACATCTTGCTTTTTGCTTGCAATTTCTTGCAATTTTAATATTTCTTGCACTTTTCTTGCTTTCCTTTCGCTTGCTTTTTGCTTGCATTTTATTTACATTAGTTTGCATTTTGCATTTTGCTTCCATTTTATTTGCATGTTACTTTTTGTTTGCATTTTGTATTTTGCTTGGAATTTTCTTGCATTTTTATTACTTTTTCTTTGCTTTTTGCCCGTTTTTCATTTTTCTTGCTTTTCTTTGTATTTTGCTTGCAGTTTATTTAAATTTTGTTTTGTGTTTACATTGTACATGTTGTTTGCTTGCTTTTTGCTTGCATTTTATTTACATTTCATTTGCATTTTGATATGTGTTTTGCATTTGATTTGGTGTTTTTTGCATTTTGCTTCCCCTTTGCTTTCTTTTTTGCTTACTTTTTGCTTGCATTTTATTTTTATTTTATTTTCATTTTCTTTGCATTTGCTTACCCTTTACTTGCTTTTTCTTGCATTTTGCTTGCATTTTATTTACATTTATTTGTGTTTGCATTTTGCTTCCCTTTTTTGTTTGCATTTTGCATTTTGCTTCTATTTTATTTCCATGTTGCTTTTGGTTTGCATTTTGTCTTTTTCTTCCCTTTTCCTTGCCTTTTGCTTGCAATTTTCTTGCATTTTTGCATGCTTTTGCCATGTTCTTCATTTTCATTTTACATTTTTTTCATTTCACTTCCATTTTGTTTGGATTTCTCTTGCAATTTTTGCATTGTTGATTACTTTTTGTTTGCATTTAGCTTGCCTTTTTCTTGTATTTTGTTTCTCTTTTGCTTGCTTTTTACTTGCATTTTGCTTGCATTCTGCTTTGTGTTTGCATTTTGCTTCCATTTTGCATGCTTTTCCCTTGCATTTGGTTTCCTTTTTTGCTAATTCCTACTTCTCCTTGGCTTGTCCTTGGCTTGCAATTGGCTTGCCTTGGGCGGTCTCTCCATCTTTCTATGCCAGAGGCACATGTCACTTCCTGTCAAGGTCCCAGGAGCTTTGCTGCCCCAAATCTGTCACTTCCTGTTTGCAAAGAAGCAAAAAGGAAACACAATGGCTGCAAAAAGACTTTGCACTGAGGACAAATTGCAAAATATTGCACCACAGAAACCACCATTGCCATTGCAAAGTATATTTTTCCAATTGCATTCATATAATCTCCATGGAAATATGCATTGAAATATTATATCTGATAATGGACAAAATAACTGTATTGTTAAGAGGAGAAATACTAGACAACTTCGTTAATGAATGGCAACCAATGATTCAACACCTTAATGTAAAGTTAAATTAAAATGTATATAGAGGATCCTATAAGACTGTAGACAAGGAAGAAGTGGATGCAAAGTAAGAATCTATGATATCTTTTTATGTAATATTTAGATAGTAGACTGTGACCCCTTAATAGAAATATACTATGAGATAAAGGATTATAGAACATTAATAGATGGCGAGTATTGCACTGTATGCAACAAACACTTGCAAATGTATGTTTTCTTAAATAAAATTAAATAAAAAATGGAAAGGAAAAAAAAGAAATATTATATCTGTATATTATTTTTATTATTACTAAATGTTATAATTACTATTATTGAAGGAGGCTTCAAGGGTCTCTGAGTGAAATTAAGCAAAAGGAGCTTTAAAAGAAATTAACAGCAAAAGAGAAACATACCCTTTCTCTGTAGAAAAATAGCAATATGGAAGAAAATGTTTTTAAGAAACAAGATGTGACATGTAGAAGGTACTTCCTTACACAGGATGCATTGTGGTTAACTTCAAAGGTTGTAGTAAAATGCAGAGTATGCATGTACAAGAAGGTACTTTCCATCAAAAGGCCAAGGGAGAGGGGCTGGGAAGAGAGTACTTTCCATGAAAAGAAAATGTTCTCTTTTGTTAAAAGGTTAAAATTGTTGATGTCAGGCAGTGGTACTTTCCCTTTTTGTTTGCACTGGGCTATAAAGTTTGCAGATTTCAAGGGAAGAGCACGGCAGTCATTTGAAGGGTAACATCTGTGTATGTTGCCTGGCTGTTCGTCTTCTTCATGAAGAAATTAAAAATAAAACCTTGTTTTTTGATCTTTCATTGGGAGTGTCTCCTTCCTTTCGTGCTCCCGCGACGTAAACCTAAGAAGACCCAATTTAGGGTCTCTAATATTATGAACTATTATATCTGTCTATTCTTATTTTGCATTTTATTTTATTTCATTGTGTCCCCAAGCAGGGGAGGAATGGCAGATGCACTTGGATTGTGCCGAAACAGAGATTGGATTCCTCCGGAAACGGATTGCACTTCTAGAAGAACGGTTGGAAACTGAGCAAAAAGCCAAGAAAGAGATCGAAGAAAAGGTTTCCTCTTCTACTTTTAGTGTTTTTAAAGATTTGCAAAATGCGTTTTTTTTTTTAAATGCAAAGTGGATGCCAAATGCAAAATACAAAGTGTTTACATGATGCAAAGTGGTGCAGAATGCAAAAGGCAAAATGAAAGTTGCAAAAAATGCAAACTGCAACATGCAAAAAAGGGAGTGCAAAATAGAAAGTGTAAAATGCAAAATCCAATGAAGTGCAAAATGCAAAGTGGTGCAAAAGGCAAAGCATTTGCAAAATCATACATGATGCAAAGCAGAGCAAAATGCAAAGTATTAAACAAACAGCATTAACAAATGCAAAGCAGTGCAAAATGGTGCAAAATGCAAAAGGCTTGCAATATGTAAATTGGTGCAAAATGCAAAATGTTTGTAAAATGCAAAGCAGTACAAATTGAAAGCATTTGCCAAATGCAAAATGCAAAGTGGTGCAAACTGCAATTTATTTGCAAAATGCATAGCAGTGCAAAATGCAAAGCAATGTCTTCATTGCATTACACCTTTTAATAAAAACCAATAGATGATGTCTTTAAAGAGGAGCAGACTGAAACTGGCGTTCTGCCTTTCTTTTGATTCTGCAACTGTGGGGGGGGCACAGTGGGCCCGTGATACTTGCAAAAATGGAAAATGCAAAAAGCAAAATGAAAGTGGTGAAAAATGCAAAATGCAAAGTAGTGCAGAATCCAAAATGGTGCAAAAGGCAGAGTATTGCAAAAAGCAAAATCCAAAGCAGTACAAAATGCAAAGCAGGTCTCAGCGGTGGCCGGGAGAGCTTTTGCACAATTAAAACTTGTGCGCCAGTTGCGCCCGTACTTGGGAAGTCAGATCTGGCCACAGTGGTCCATGCTCTTGTTACATCCCGAATAGATTACTGCAACGCACTCTACGTGGGGTTGCCTTTGAAGACTGTTCGGAAACTTCAACTAGTCCAACGGGCAGCGGCCAGATTACTCACTGGAGCGTCATACAGGGAACATACCACCCCTCTGTTATGTCAGCTCCACTGGCTGCCGATCCAGTTCCGAGCACAATTCAAAGTGCTGGTTTTGACCTACAAAACCCTATACGGCTCCGGCCCAGCGCACCTGTCCGAACGTATCTTCTTCTACGTCCCGCCTCGGATTTTAAGATCTTCTGGAGAGGCCCTGCTCTTGGCCCCACCTTTATCACAAGTGAGGTTGGTGGGGACGAGGAGCAGGGCCTTCTCGGTGGTGGCCCCTCGCCTGTGGAATTCGCTTCCCGGGGAAATTAGGTCATCGACATCCCTCCTCTCTTTTAGAAGGAAACGAAAAACATGGATATGGGACCAGGCCTTTGGGTAACCTGGCAGACAGACAAAGGACAATGACGACTAGAACTGGATAGGATTATGACAATGCGGAATGAACTTACGGATAATGAGCTTGGCGAACGTTGATCATTAGATTGGTTTTTATTAGTTGTACTGTATAACTGGATTGTTTTAATTGTTTTATAATTGTTGCTGCTATGTATTTTATCTTACTATGTGTATTGCTGGCATCGAATTGTGCCTTTTGTAAGCCGCCCAGAGTCCCTCTTTGGGAGTTGAGAAGGGCAGGGTAGAAATACTCGAAATAAATAAATAAAAATGCAAAACTTTAATGTTTGTAAAATGCAACCTGGTGCAAAATGCAAAGCAATGCCTTCCTTGGGTTGTTGTAGGATTTTTGGGCTATATGGCCATGTTCAAGTAGCATTTTCTTCTGACGTTTCGCCTGCATCTGAGGACGCCTGCCATAGATGCAGGCAAAATGTCAGGAGAGAATGCTTCTAGAACATGGCCATATAGCCTGAAAAAAGTACAATAAACCAGTGATTCTGGCCATGAAAGCCTTCAACAATGCCTTGATTGCCTTGTACTTTTCAAATAATATTCTTTTAAAGAGGTTTGGACTAGATTCCAGCGTGGACTCTGATCCTGGTGTTCTGCCTTTCCTTTGATTCTGCAGCTGTGTGGGGCACAGTTGGCCTGGGAGGCGGCCCGCCGCTCGTCGCAGCAGTTCCAGCGCAAGTGCCAGCGCCTAGCCTGTGACCTGGAGGACACCCGCCTCCTTGTGGAGAACCAGCAGAATCGCAGCCACGAACTGGAGAAGAGGCAGAAGAAGTACACTTTGACATTTAGTCTCATATACAACATAGTGTCCCATATTATTAGCAAATTATTTTGCAATAATCTTTGCAATTTATTCCTGTATATTAGGTTGTGCAAATATTTCTGCAATTTTTCTTGCAATTATTTCTGGCAATTTATTCCCATATATACACGATTGCCAAACTCTTTGCAATTATTTTTGCAACTGCTTGCAATTCATTTTGCAATTTATTCCCATGTATTAGGAAGTGCCCGTTTTTCTATTCCTATACATTAAATAATGCACTTTTTGCAATTTATTCCCATATATTAAATAATGCAACTTTTGTAATTTATTCCCATATATTAAATAATACATATTTTTGCAATTTATTCCTGTATATTTTGAACAATTTATTCCTATATCCTTGAAAAATGCATTTATTTATTGCAATTTTTATCTTTCTTTTTTTTTTTTTTGCACAACAACAAATAACAACAACAGGTTTGACCTGCAGCTGGCCCAAGCTTTGGGGGAATCTGCGTTTGAGAAAAGTCTTCGTGAAAAAGTGATGCAAGAAAACACCAACCTCCAGTATCAAGTGGGGAAAATGCAAAAGAACTTTGAGGTAAGCAGAGAGAAAAGTTTTTCATTCACAATTTTTCCAATTTTGCAAATACATATTTGCCTACTCTCCGTATTCTACATTTCACACATTTCTTTTTTTGCAAATTTTTACTATTTATTTCAAACTTTCACAACCTTTTACAAATTCTTACAGTTTAACAAAAATTTAACATTTTTTTACCATTTTTGTTACAATTTTTACCATTTTTCATTTTTACAACCTTTTACAAATGTTTGCAACCTTTTGCAAACTTTTAAATTTTTCAGTTTTTACTATTTTATTTTTTTACTATTTGAATATAAATTTTTGTTACAAATGTTTACATATTTTCAAAAATTTTACAATTTTTCATTTTTTACATGCGTTTAGAAATGTTTACAATATTTTACAACCTTTTACTAATTTTACATTTACAGTTTTACACATTTTACAAATCCAAATTTCTATTTCCTTGGTCACTTTTCTTTGGATGCATAATCTCCAACTGCTACTTTTTCCGTTTTTCAACATTTTTTTAAAACAAGAAAATTTTCATCTTTTGCATTTTTAAAATTTTTCATGTTTTTCAGTTTCGTTTTTCCATATAAAGATTTTCACATTTTTTTCAATTTGTTCACATTTTCCCAATTTTTAAAATTTGTGTGTATATATTTATATATATATATATATATATATATATATATGAGAAAATCTGAAAAAATGGGAATAGTGTAATTCAAATTATCAAGTTTGGAAAAATGGGAGAAATTTTTTTAAAAAAATTCACAAAATTTCCATAAAAAGAATACAAAAATTTTCAAGAAAATTCACAAAATTCCAAAAAATACAAAATTTGCAGAAGAATTTAAAAATTTCAAAAAAATATTTTTTAATTTTTTTAAAAAAAAATCAAAATTGTAAAATTTTCATTCTGTAAAAAGAATTTGCAATTGAAATTGTATGCTTGTCCTTCCAGGAGAAGGAGTCTGAGAAGAATGTCCTGGTCAAACGGCTGGAGCTGCTGACCAAGCAGATGTCGGAGCTGTGTTGTCTGTCCAATGGCCTTGACCCGAACAAAATGGCTGCCCTGCAGAAGCAGGTCTGGGACCTGGAAGAAAGTGCTGCCAAACAAGAGGAAGAGCTCGGTCTTCAAGCAAAAAGAATTGAACACCTAGAACAGGTAAGTTACCAGTCTCATCTGTATAGTTCTTTTCCTTACAATAAGGATTTATTGTACTCAATTAAGGATAAGATGGGATATGTAGTGATCACTATATCCTATTGTGTGTGTATATTAAGGAGATGATGGGGTGATAGTTGATGCTATATCCTTTAGTGTATATGTATATGGATATGCAGTGAAAAGATATAGATCTATATGAAAGGGGATGATGGGATATGTCATGAAGACTATATCATATTTGTGGTCTTGAGATATATAGTTGATATAGATATAAATTATATAGATGAAAAGGCCTGGATTACATGTTCCATCGCACTTCCTTCTTTCCTATTAAAGTTGCATTTACATCTGGAGCTGGAGATTGAGAGGAAGCAGCATCTGCATCAGAAGAAAATGGAAGATAAAGAAGAAGAGATGGATGACCTCCGGGGAGCCTGCCAGAAGAAGGTAATAATAAGAATAATAAGAATAGATAATAACCCCTCTTCTGCCCAAGGTCTTCACCTGACTCCCCGATATACCAGCTATCAGAAGGTGAAATCCAGGACTCCCCAAGCCTGCCAGGCAGTTGTTCAAGTACCTCTCCAATAACTACAACCTACCAAACCTTCTGCCTGACAACAGCTCTTTCCACTGACCTCGACACTGGAGAGGGGCCACCAGACAGCACGCCTGGCTAGAGCGACTCAGGCCTCAGCCTCAAAACAGCTTCCACCTCCCTCTTCTCCAAAGACAGTTCCTAGGATGCCACTGCCGCCTTCCACCACTACATCCATCTCCTTACCCTACTGGGGATGATGACCAGGACAAAGACTTACCAGAGTCAGTCCGTTCCAATTCCGTCCTCTCCCTGTGCATAGACCTCTCGCCAAACCCAGATGCCTACAACGTTGATTCTCCTTCCCCAACGGATAACATCAGAGTTTTCGCCAACCAGATGGTTCAAATGGCGAATATCCTTGGACTGAAAATCAAACAAACATTGAAGGCTGTAACTGACCCATTCTTTAAAAGGGTCCAATAGGAGGCCCCACCAGCAACCCTATTACCATTCCTGCCTTAACTTCTCAACGTAATCCAGACTTCCTGGAAGACCCCATTCTCGATTCCACCCACCTCAAAACGCATAGAGGCGTGGTATCGTACTGATGATGAGAGCCTTGAATGGCTGAAGCACCATCCCAACCCAAACTTGGTAGTGGTGAAGTCAGCCCAGTCCTCCAGAAGGCAGTCCAACACCTCTTCTGATTGAGAGGGCACGGGTTTTGATGCCATTGGTCGAAAACTCTACTCCATCACCCACAGGCAAATGAATCTCATATATCTGAGGTGCTATCAGAAAATGTTGAGGAAAAAATATTTTTAAAAAGAAATGAAAGCAATAATCAGTTTTTGTGTCAATCACAACTTCTTAGCGCTGCTACCATGGTTACTACTTTGTTAATTTTATTTTTGTTTGTAGGAAAACAATAGCAAAACACCTCCTTGCCTGAATGGCAAATTATGGAGCCTGCGTGGGGGCTTACCAGCAAATCCTCAGGGAAAAACCTTAGCCCTTCCATGCCAAACTTTCTGAGGAAGACCAAGCAGTCCTCTTGATTCTGTCCCAGGAGGACACTTCCCTTGCTCATCACCAGATCCAGATGTCTAAACACACCGGCGACACAGCGGGCAAGATGATAGCCCACACAATCGCCATCTGCCACCACTATTGGCTGTGCTCTTCTGGCCTCGCCACCTCCTCAAAACAAATAATCAAGGATCTCCCATTTGATGCCCTCAGTCTCTTCAACACCGGTACCGATGACAATCTAAAGTCCAATCAAGACTTTAAACTCCTAGTGGCTAAATGCAGTGTCCATCAGCAATCCAATGCCCAGAACCCGTTGGTACCAACACTACTACTGTCAATATGGAAAACAACCCAATATGGCCACCAGACCTACCGCCAAAACTATAGGTCTCTGCCAAACCCTCAGCCTCCACAACATAAATATGATAAAAGAGAAAATATGAAAGGCAGGAGGTTCCGGGGGGGGGGGGAAGGGAAGAGGGGACAGGAAAATAGAGGGAGTGAAAAGAAAAAAAGGGAAGATAAACAAGAGGGAAAGAATGTAATGTTTTCTTTGTTCATGTAATCCTTAATGGGTATCCAGTCCATTATTTTCCTCTTTTTTGAGCCTTTTACTTGAGGTACTTCACAATCCCAAAGTCAGGGGGAGGCCTGCGACCAATCCTCGACCTCAGAGCCCTGAACTCTTACATTGTGTCGATGAAGTTCAGAATGGTGATGGTATCGTAAATCCTACCTCTTCTCCACCAAAGAGACTACTTCGCGTCCATTGACCTTCAGGACGCTTACTTCCATTTAGCAGTCCGTCCTGCCCACAGAGGCTTCCTCTCCTTCAGAGTTCATCATCAGACTTTCCAGTTAACAGTCCTTCCCTTCGGACCTGTCATGGCTCCACGAGTGTTCACAAAATGCATGTTGGTCATGACAGCCCATTTCAGGAAACAGGGCACATTCATCTTCCCTTACCTGGACGATTGGCTGATTGTGGCTTATTCTCCTTCTCTCCTTGAATCCCACGTCGTTGCCACCGTACACCTGCTCAACTCCCTCGGTCTTAAGCTCAATGCTGAAGGAGCAAAAAAGGACAGCAGAGTCGAACGCCTCCCCGACATCCAAAGGACGAGTCTTAAAGGGCCCGCTGAAGGAAGAGTGGGAGGCCGGAGGCATAGCGGGCGGCGGTGGACTAAAAGGAAAGCATATGGTGGATGTGTAACGAAGAGAGAGAGAGAGAACCCTATAATAAATAAGCAAGATATCTGGAAGAAATAAATATACAATTACGGACCCCTCTCTGAAAAGCTCCTAAAGCTCTTAAAGCTCTCAAACCGCGACGTGCACGTGCACAATCCTCCACAAAATATTTCTACTCTATACTCATACCATTCTGACCTTGAAGACGCGCTGGGAGAGGGACAGTAGAGAGGCGGAGGACTCATCTTTATCAGTAATCCCCTGAAAACGTCCTTGAAGAGGCCTGCTGCCTCCCACACGAGGCACTACAGATAAACACGCAACGAACAGCAAGGCGTCGCAGCAAGTTCTCGCGAGACGACAGGAGACTACACTGTTCAATGTGAGATCCCTCAAAGAGCCGCGACTTCGCGTGGAGAGGAAATCCTGAGGCGAGAGCAAATCTAACCCTCGCGAGAAGAGAACAGCAAAGGACAATAAGGAAGCAGGAAGCGGAGGGGGAAGAAAGTGATACAAAAGAAGGAAACCTAGCCCCTGGCAAAGGTAGAGGGAAGAAACGAAGAACAGTAGGGCATAGCGAGAAGAGAATAAGACCTTGGAAGGAAAACGAAGGGAAGACAAAGGTAAGAAAGCTACTAAATTTTGGATTGAATAGATATAAATGTCCAAAAAGTAACTTCGAATAACAAAAAAAAGAAGAAAATTTCATATATAGAACCCAGTGATAAACAGTGGTCATGGCGACGCAAAATATAAAAGGCAAAAATCCACAGACATCCAAAAGCCAAATGAGAAGAGACTCTCTCTGCAAGATAGATCCCACACTTGAAGGACAATCAAAGAAAGATCAACCTGCAGAAGACTCCGTGCTGGATAATATCCTAGGGGAAATTAAGAAGCTCTCTGCAAAACATGAGGAACAACACAAAGAACTGAAGTCTGAAATACATAGCATGAAGAAAGAACTAAAGGAAGAGATCAGCAAAATAAAAGAGGATGTAGACAAAATGAAAACAGAAAACCAAAAATTAAGTAAAAATCAAGGGAAAATGGAAACCAAAATAAGCAAATTGGAAATGACCACCCTAAAAATACAACAACAAGCGGAAAGACTGGAATTTAGAGAGTCTGAATTCCAACTACGAATCAGAAATCTTCAAGAAGCAAAGGATGAAAACGTGAAACAAAAACTGATTGAATTACTGGCAGAGTTATTAGACGTGAGTACCGAAACCATAGGACAAGACGTCGATAGAGCATATAGGGTACCGACAGGATACGCGAAAAAACATAAGACCCCCCGTGACGTCGTGGTAAGCTTTTGCCGGAAGAGCACTAGGGATGAAATCCTTAAGGAAAACACAAAAAAATCAATATTCTTCAAAGATCAGAAGGTAACGATTATGAAGGAAATAACAAATATTGGCGAAACGTAGGAAATTCTCCTTTCTCACAGAGCAATTAATAAAGAAAAAAAATCAAATTTAGATGGGAAAAAACTGATGGTATAACGGTCACATTTAATGACAAAAAATATTGGCTAAACTCAGAAGAGAGCGCCCGGGCCTTCTACAATCTCCACATTAAAGACAACGCGCCTGATCCAAAGCAAAGGAAATTTCATAACAGCACAAAGAAAAACGACTCAGAAGAAAAGAAAACCGAGTCAAAATTGGATGAGGAAACAGTAAATGAGGAAGACGAAAGTGGAAGAAGTGCACATAAATGGTCAAGGGATCCGTTAGAAGAAGAAGATGCAAGAGAACTTAAAAGACTAAGAGAGTTCTCCCCGGAGATCTATCAGCTGGTAGTTCCACAGGATATGCTACAATGGGAAATGCCCGAAAATAATGATGAACAGGAGAAGTGTCAGAATATACTCTAATAATATTAATAATATTAATGGTCTAAACTCTCCGAGTAAGAGGAAGAAATTCTTCAGCTTTTTAAAGCAAAAGAACATTGAGCTGATAGCTTTGCAAGAGACTCATATAGCTGACAGACACTCAAAACACCTAACACAAGATAAATTAGGAAAGACATTTCAAGCATCCTTTAGCGGTAAAAAAAGAGGAGTGGCAACCTACGCCAAAGAATGGCTAAACCCAAAACAGATCTTCAAAGATACAGAAGGAAGATATCTAGGAATCACAATTGAAATAAAAAGTCAAAAAATTCTACTGTGTAACATTTACTGCCCAAACGGGCCAAAAATTCAATTCATGAACGACCTAGCTAAAGAGATAAGTAACGCTGAATATGATGAATTAATCCTGATTGGAGATTTCAATGGGGTGGTGGATGGGGTATTAGACAAATCCAAACAAAAAGGGAAGATAAATAGAGGTAAAAATAGAACTGGCCTGCTACCTAAGAAATTTATAGCCCATTTAGAAAAATTAAACTTAAAAGATGCATGGAGACACCATAATAATAAAACAAGAGATTATACATTTTACTCAGGAAGACATGATTCGTGGACACGAATCGATATGGCTTGGATAAGTAACTCCCTAAACATGAAAATTTAAAAAATCGAGATAACGCCAAGGGTCTTCTCGGACCACTGTGCGCTCGAGCTCGTAATTAAAGGGGTCGACGTACCATACAGATGGAGACTAAATGAAAACTTATTAAGAAAGGAAATTGATATTGAAAGAAACAAAAAACTACTAGTTGAATATTTAGAGATAAACAAAGGAGAAGAGACCTCAATAATCTCCCAATGGGAAGCAATGAAAGTAGTCATGAGAGGCTACTTGATACAGCAAGAAGCCATAAGAAGGAAAAAAAATAAACAACATGAAGAAATAATGGAAAAGATAATTAAAACGGAAAACTCCCTTAAGAAAAAACCAAAAGACAAATCTTTATTAAATACCTCTAAAATGCTTAGAAAACAACTGGAGCTATTACAAACAGAAGTTATAGAAAAACAAATGAAGTACACCAAAGTATACCACTTCCAAAACGCTAATAAGATTGGGAAATGGTTGGCCAGGAAAATTAAGAAACGAAAACAAAAACAGATAATTACCAAAATAGAAGCAAAAGGGAAAACATATACGACAGATACAGACATAGCGGACCAATTTCTCCAATTCTATCAAGGCTTATTTAAAAAAACAAATATACCCCCGGAAAATATCTCAAAGTACCTAGGCAGTTTAAAACTAACAAAATTAACGGAAGCACAAAGAGAAATCCTGAATGGTAATATTTCCCCTTTTGAAATAGCAATTCGTAAACTCAAACCCAACAAATCACCAGGACCAGATGGCTTTACAGCTATATTTTATAAATTATTTAAAGATGAATTGGCCCCCCTATTAAAAGACATCTTAAATAATATTCTAGAAAATCAAATAATACCCAAATCGTGGGAAAAAACTAATATTATCCTAATACATAAAGAAGGAACGGACACAACGGAAGTTAAAAATTACAGGCCTATCTCGCTCTTAAATACAGATTACAAGATATTCGCAACAATCATGGCAGATAGGCTGAAAAAATTTCTTTAAAATTGGATCTCAACAGAACAGGTCGGGTTCCTTCCAAATAGGCAAATAAAGGACAACATCCGAATAATTATCGATACAATAGAGTATTATGAGAGACATAACGAGAAACAACTAGCCCTTATGTTTATTGATGCCGAGAAGGCTTTTGATAGAATTAATTGGCAATATCTAAAATCATTAACAGAAGAGTTAGATATGGGATACCATTTTAAAAATGCTGTAGAGGCAATCTACACGAATCAAGAGGCCACACTCATAATAAACGGGGTGGAGTCTAAAAAAGCCATAAAACTCATGCAAGGCACACGTCAGGGATGCCCGTTATCTCCCCTACTCTTTATTCTAGTTATGGAAACAATGATCAGAGCGATAAATGAAGACCAAACCTTAAAAGGAATTAAAGTAGGAGGCTACCACTTCAAACTAAGAGTCTACGCAGATGACGTAGTTTGTATAGTAGAGGATCCAATAAGTAATATTAAGAAGTGGCTAAATAAGATTGAGAGCTTTGGAGAGGTAGCGGGCTTCAAATTGAATAAACAAAAAACGAAATTACTGACTAAAAATATGGACCAAAAGGCAAAAACGACACTACAAGAACGAGCAGAATTAAAAATCGAAAATAAGGTTAGGTATCTAGGGATAAACATTACTAAAAGTAACATCAATTTAATAAAAAACAACTATGAGACATTATGGAGTAAAATACAAAGGGACATGAATAGATGGAAACATCAGAACATCTCATTACTAGGACGAATCGCTATACTTAAAATGACAATATTACCACAACTCCTATTCCTTTTTCAAGCCCTACCGGTGCTCAGAAATGACCATCTATTTAAAAAATGGAAAACTGAGGTGACTAAATTTATATGGAAAGACCACAAACCGAGAATTAGCCTAAAAATACTTACTGATGAAAAAAAAAGGGGAGGCCTAGGCCTACCAGATTTTAAACTCTACTATGAGGCGTGTAACCTGGTCGCATTAAAAGAGTGGGCCACTTTAGAGAATCGTCCACTATTGGCATTAGAAGGACATGATCTCAGGGCCGGGTGGCACGGTTACCTATGGTACAACAAGAGAAGGGTGGAAAAAGCCTTCAGTAATCATTACATTAGATCAGCCCTTATAAAAACGTGGGAGAAATACAGACCTAGGCTATATTCCAAAACACCGTTGTGGATATCTCCCACAGAAGCGAAGCACAGAAGGGAGTTAGAAGAAAAGAAATGGCTAATATACCAGCAATTACTAAAGAAAAACGAGGAGACGGGAGGGGGAAATTTGACATTAAAATCGCTAGAGGAAATCAAACAGCAGAATGAAAAAATCACATGGCTTAACTATTACCAGATTCACCAAGAATTCAAGGAGGATAATAAATTGGGGTTTAGTCAGGACCAAGGAATTTGGGAAATGGTTATGAAGAAAAAGAACAAGCTAATAAAAATCCTCTACCAACAATTACTTTTGTGGAATACAGAGGAAGAACAAATAAAAGAATGTCAGGTGAAATGGGCAAAAGATCTGGGACACAACATCTTAATAAAACAGTGGGAAGAAATTTGGATGACTAAATTAAAATATACAGAAGCCAGTGATCTATGCGAAAACTGGTATAAAATGTTTTTAGATGGTATTATACCCCTGTAAAAATAGCAAAATTTAATAAAAATGGGTCAAATATGTGTTGGAAGTGCGGAAAAGAAAAAGGAACTTTTTTCCACCAGTGGTGGTCCTGTAATTTAGTCAAAAAGTACTGGAAGGATATTCATAAAGCAACTCAAAAAATAATCAAAATTAAATTCCCCCTAGTGCCAGAAACATACCTATTAGGCATTACGAATATAAAATTAGATAAGAATCAAGAAAAGATATGCTTCCTCCTCAGCACGGCCGCAAGACTGCTTCTCGCTAAGGTATGGAAACGAAAAGAGATCCCAACTCTGGAAGAATGGGCTATAAAAGTATTGGACATCATACAAATGGACAACCTATCACAGAGGCTCAAAGAAAACACAATGACACAATTTGGAATGGATATATAGACTTTATTAAAAACAAAGGCATTCCGCTTCACATAGATCTGTCTAGCTTATGAACAAGGTAAAGGATAGAAGTCGATGCTGACAAGAAAGAAGAAATGTAAAACACAAGGATAATGGAAGATCCCGGAAGACTGGCGGGAAGTCACTGCCAATCCCCCTACGTTCCCTAACATCCCCAATCCTGCCCCCCACCTACTCCCCCTCCCTTTATCCCTCACGTCCCATATCCCTTACACCACACCCCATTTTCCCACCCTTTGACATATGTATAATTTCAAAACTTAATAAAGATTACTATTAAAAAAAAATTAAGCTCAATGCTGAAAAGTCCTATTTGATGCCAATGACCAGGATAAAATTCATCGGCATCCTCTTCTACTCCACCACTCAGATGGTGTCCCTCCCTGAAGAGAGGTTTCTCGCTCTCTAACACAAGTTCCGCCGATCCAACTCTTTCCACAGGATCCAGGCCATACAGATCCAGGTCCTTCTCGTCTACATGGTATTGGCAGTCTCGGTCACCTCCTTTGCCAGATTCAAACTCCATCCAACTTCAACTTCAGAAATGGTTTCTCGATCATTTAAATCCTGCTCGACACCGCAACTTAAGATTCCTCTCCATTCTGAAGCCAGTGTTAACCTCCCTTGTGTGGTGGACATCCCGGCGCAATATCTGTCTCGGCGTGCTGTTCCACCCTCGACCTCCCTTAGTCACGATAACAATGGACCCCTCCACCTTCACCTGGGGAGCCCACACCAACCATCTCGCCACACAGGACCTCTGGTATAATAAAAAGAGACATCAACTATCTTGAACTCCTGATGATCAAGGCCCTCAAAGCCTTTGTCCTCCTGATCACCCACAGGACTGCCCAGATCCTAACGGACAACACAGTGGCCATGTACTATATCAACGGCACGGGCTAGAGAAAATTCCTCAAAGTTACTCTCTGGCAATGGTCCATCAACCACTCAGTGATCATCACAGCAATTCATCTCCCCAGCTCACTAAACAACCGGGCAGACACTCTCAGCCGAAAAAAGACAACCTCCCATGAGTGGAGGCTTGATGAGACACAACTCCATGTCCTCTTTGATGGCTAGTGTCGGCCGGACATCAATTTATTTATTTATTTATTTATTTATTATTTCGAGGTTTTATATACCGACCCTCTCACCTTCAAAGAGGGATTCGGGTAAAACTAATTTATTTTTATTTAAAATATAGTTTATTACTTGTATCATTATTAGTATCTATCTATCTATCTATCTATCTATAATTTAATATATTCTTATTAATGTGCAGCTGCGCCAGCTGGAGATGCAGTGCGAACAGGAAGCGGAGGAGAAACAGCGGCTGCTGGCTGAGAAGCGCGACCTGGAAGGACTCATCGCAACCTTATGTGAACAGGTAATGCCTTGTAATGGCCCCAAGAGGGGCCCCAAACATGAAGTGGCCTCATTATGTCACTTCCTGGGCAGGAAGTGGCCTGATTATGTCACCTCTTGGACAGGAAGTGCTCTGATTATGTCATTTCTTGGACAGGAAGTAGTAATATCACTATGACAGGAAGTAGATTAGGAATGTCACTTCCTGGACAGGAATCGGCCTGATTATATAGTTTCTCAAGTCGCTCCTGGCATGAAAAAATCATTTCTTGGACAGGAAGTGTCCTGGTTATGTTGCTTTATAACAGGAAGTGACCTGGGGATGCCATCTCTGGAAAGGAAGTAGTGTGATTATGTCATTTCTCAACAGGAAGTGGCCTTGTGATGTCACTTCCCAACAAGAAGTGGCCTGGGGATATCACTTCCTGGACAGGAAGAGGCCTTGTGATGTCAACTTCTGAACAGGAAGTAGCCTGGTGACATCACTTCCTAACAAGAAATTGTGTTGCTACAAAATTCCTGGAAAGGAAGTGGCCTGGGAATGTCAGGATGTCACTTTGTAACAGGAAGTGGGCTGGTTATGTCATTTCCCAAAAAGGAAGTTGCTCCCTTGACAGGAAGTGGCCTTGTGATGTCATTTCTTGGATAGGAAGTGGCCTGGGGATGTCACTTTAGGACAGGGAGTGGCTCAGGGAGTCACTTCCCAGACAGGAAATCACTCCCCAGACATGAAGTGGATGGGCAACCTCACTTCCTGCCTTGACTCCTCCCCCATAGGTTGGCCACCATGACTTTGAGGTGGAGAAGCGCCTTCGCCGGGACCTGAAGCGGAGCCGTGCCCTCCTGGCCGATGCTCAGCTCCTCCTCCAGGAAAGCTCTTCTAGGTCAGAAACTGGGTCAACGGAGGTCAAAGCAGAGGTGGAGAAGCTGCGCAGGCAGGTCAGGCTCCACCCCTTTATCCTTCCTGCATTTATTCATTGATTCTTGAAAAGTTATTTATATTCTTCATTCATTTAATTTAGTTATGGCTATTCATCCAGTTAATTAATTTAGTAATCAAGTTAATAATTAAGGGATTATGTAAATGTAAGTTGACTAATTAAGCAAGTGCAAGCTGATTCATTGTCATTATTTTTTTAATTAAGTCATTAAGTTATTTTGTTAAGTAAGTTATTAAGTGATCTAATGAAGGAAATAATTAAGCTAATTAAGGAATTACATGAGTACACATTGATTCATTAAGTGATTTAATTAAGTCACTAATTTAATGAGGAAGTAATTGAGTTATGTAATTAAATAAATAACTAAGTTAACTAATTAAGGAATTAAGTAACTACAAGTTTATTCATTGTTATTAAGTTAATTTTTAAGCAATTAATGAACTAATTGAGGAATTACATATGGGCAAATTAATTAGTTAAGATATTGAACTAAGCCATACTGAATGTCTTTCTCTCCTCAACATTATTAAGTATCTTAATTAACTAAATTAAGTAACTTAATGAACTTAAAGGTTGTAATTTAACTAACTATTTTAATTAACTAATAATTTTCTTAATTAACTTAATTAAAATATTAATTAACTACCTTAACTTCATTGAGTAATTGACATATGGGCAAATTAATTAGTTATGATATTGAACTAAGCCATACTGAATGTCTTTCTCTCCTCAACATTATGAAGTATCTTAATTAACTAAATTAAGTAACTTAATGAACTTAAAGGATGTAATTTAACTAACTATTTTAATTAACTAATAATTTTCTTAATTAACTTAATTAAAATATTAATTAACTACCTTAACTTCATTGAGTAATTGACATATGGGCAAATTAATTAGTTAAGATATTGAACTAAGCCATACTGAATGTCTTTCTCTCCTCAACATTATGAAGTATCTTAATTAACTAAATTAAGTAACTTAATGAACTTAAAGGATGTAATTTAACTAACTATTTTAATTAACTAATAATTTTCTTAATTCACTTAATTAAAATATTAATTAACTACCTTAACTTCATTGAGTAATTGACATAACTACCTCAATTAGTCATTAATTATTTAAATAAATAACTAAAGTCATTATGGTTGCCTTCTCCTCCTCAACTTGATGGAGTATCTTAATTGCCAAACTTAAATAATTAACACTTAATTAAAAATTAAATTTTCAATAATTAACTAATTTAATTAACTAACTGACTTAGTTACCATAATTGACTAAATCAACATGATGAATAAAAATAGGGGGTGGAGTTAATATGCAAATTATTATGCAAATATCCCTTTCCAGTGGGAAGAGAGCGTTTCCCGTTGTGCAGAAGCGCAGGAATTCCAGAAGGAGATGACCTTTGAACTGGAAGGACTCCGCTCGGAGGTGGAGAAACTCACTCGCAACAAAATCTTGGTATCTGTCTTGTTGCCATTTTTGATTAATTACACTAATTAGCATTTTAATTGCATTAATTAGAATTCTTTTGGGGGGATATGTTAATTTCTATACAAATTTTACGCGAATGTTGGTCCCAATTGGAGACACCTATGGCTTTCTCCTATGTTGCAAATTTCCGTGCAAATTCATATGCAAATGTGCAGATACATGTGCAGACAAATACATTTGTATGCAAAATGTCCAAGCATTCATTTGCAAATTCACACGCAAAATGTGCAGGCAAATTCACATGGAAAGGGCCTTCTCGGTGGTGACTCCCCGCCTGTATAATGCTCTCCCTAGAGAAATTAGGTTGGCTTCATCCCTCCTCTCTTTTAGAAAGAAGATCAAAACATGGTTTTGGGACCAGGCATTTGGACAGTAGGTTAAGCAGTATTCACAATTTTTGAACTTTGACAAGGACAGGCTTTGAACTGAGTCGTCGGTCGCTAAATCAGATCTGGATCTGCTACTTGATTAATAATAATGTCTTAATGTATTTTAATCTAATGTTTTATTTCTTGTATAATGTTGTTGTAATGTATTTTGTATGTTCTCGGCATCTAATTGCTGCCGTTGTAAGCTGCTCTGAGTCCCCCTTCGGGGGTAGAAATGTTGGAAATAAATAAATAAATAAACAAACACTAAAGGTAAGCAAATGTCCATGCACCCATATGCAAATTTGGGTGTAAATAAATATGCAATTTCTCTTGCAAATTCCCATGAAACTTCATAAACAAATTTCCATGGAAAGGTACGCAAATGCTCCATGCAAATATCCAAGCAAATTCACATGCTAACGTATGCAAATGTCCCTGCATTTGTATGCAATTTACATGCAAACCTCCTGGCAAAATACACATGCAAAACATATGCAAAAGTATGCAAATTTATTGGCAAATAGCCATGCAAATGGCCATGCATTCATATGCAAATGTATATGCACATTTCCATGCAAATATCCAGCAAACTTTCACATGCCAACATATGCAAATACCTCTGCGTTCATATGCAAATATATGCGGAAATGTCCAGGAAAATTCACATGCCAATGTATGCAAATTTATATGCAAATAGTCAAGCAAATTCCCATGTAAATGTCCAGGCAAATTCCCATGCTAACGTATGCAAATGTCCCTGCATTTGTATGCAATTTACATGCAAACCTCCTGGCAAATTACACATGCAAAACATATGCAAAAGTATGCAAATTTATTGGCAAATAGCCATGCAAATGGCCATGCATTCATATGCAAATGTATATCCACATTTCCATGCAAATATCCAGCAAACTTTCACATGTTTGCTGGATAACATATGCAATATGCATAACATATGCAAATACCTCTGCATTCATATGCAAATATATGCAAATATATGCAGAAATGTCCAGGAAAATTCACATGCCAATGTATGCAAATTTATATGCAAATAGTCAAGCAAATTCCCATGTAAATGTCCAGGAAAATTCCCATGCATTCGTATAACACACAAATATGCAAACCAATTTGCATTAAAATTTGCATTGAAGTTTGCATCATTGATGCCGTCTCCTCCATGGGAATTCGCCACACTGTTTCCCTAGCAAATTACCATGCAAATTTATGTAGGGAGGTGATTTCCCATGTAAAGAGCTGTTCATTCATATGCAAATTTATATGCAAGTCTCCATGCAAATGTATGCAAATTTATACAGGCAAATAGGCAGACAAAATTCCATGCAAATGCAAATTTAGATGTAAATCCCCCTGCAAATGTATGCAAATTTATATAGGCAAATAGACAGGCAATTTCCCATGGATTTGTATGAAAATATCCATGCATATGCAAATGTGCAGGCAAACCCCAGTTGTAATTTTATGTAAATTCGCCTGCATAAAATGTGCACAGATCAGGGCTGCAAAATGTATGCAAATTGGTATGCAGATTAAGGAAACTGTGTGGCGAATTCCCACGGAGGGGACAACATGTGATGCAAACTTTAATGCAAATTTTAATGCAAATTGGCTTGCAAATTGTAATGCAGATGGACGAGCAGCTCTACCAATTGCAGCATGAAAAAGCGGATCTGCTGAAGCGCATCGATGAGGATCAGGAGGATCTGAACGACCTGATGGAGAAACACAAGGCCCTCATCGCACAGGTCAGGCAAAATAATAATAATAATAATAATAATAATAATAATAATAATAAAGTTACAGAAAACGAACACGTCAAACTCTTCTGGGACTTCCGAATTCAGACTGACAGAGTTTTGGAGCACAATACTCCTGACCTCACAAAGTATGGATCGTTGATGTTGCAATCCCATGTGATGGCAGGATTGAAGGGAAACAACTGGAAAAGCTGCCATGATATGAGGATTTAAAGATTGAACTGCAAAGACCCTGGCACAAGCCAGTCAAGGTGGTCCCAGTGGTGATCGGCACACTGGGTGCAGTGCCTAAAGACCTTGGCCTGCACTTAAACACAATCAGCGCTGACAAAATTACCATCTAAGACCACTTTACTGGGATCTGCACGCATTATTTGCCGATACATCACACAGTCCTAGACACTTGGGAAGTGTCCGACGTGTGATCCAATACAACAGCCAGCAAAGTGATCTTGTCTGCTGTGGACTCACCTTGTTGTGTTTCAAATAATATAATAACATGCAATAAATATATGATATAATATAATATTGTATTATATTCTTATATTCTTATAGTATATGTTATTATATTTATTGTATTACGTTATATTATTACTATATTATATATTATTATAGTATATATTATATTTATTGTATTGTATTATTGTTATTACAGCTTTGAATGGCGATCTGTTGGGAAGGGTTTAGTGGCGCATTCCTTCTTTGTTGTTGTTTATATTGTTGTTTTTGTTCTTGTTCTGATGTTTATGTTTATGTTTATTTAGTCCGCCAAGGATATTTCCCAAATCCAGGATCTTCAGACGCAGCTGGAAGATTTGAAGAAAGAAAAACAAAACATTCAGGAAAAAGTAAGGATAATAATAATAATAATAATAATAATATATAATAATATAATATAATATATTAAAATAAATAATAATTATTATAATGTAACAATATACTAATTATAACAATATAAATACATAATGATATGATATATAATAATAACATATGATATGATATTTTATATAATAATATAATAATAATATAATATAATACAATATTATAATAATCTATATAAATAAAAATGTAATGTTAGTTTGTGATATTCACAGAACTCAAAAACCACTGGAGGAATTGACACCAAATTTGGACACGATACACCTACCAACCCAATGTATGTCCTTCACTCAATTTTATTTATTTTGTCATTTGGGAATTGGAGTTGCTGGGATTTATAGTGTACCTACAATCAAAGAGCATTCTGAACTCCACAAATGATGGATTTGAACTAAAGGTGACAAACAGGACTTCCATGATCAACAGAAAACACTAGAAGGGTTTGGTGGGCATTGACCTTGAGTTTGGGAGTTGTAGTTCACCTACATCTAGAGACTACTGTGGACTCAAACAATGATGGATCTGGACCAAACTTGACGCAAATATTCCATATGCCCAAATATAAACACAGATAGAGTTTGGGGGAAATAGACATTCACATTTGACCATTGTAGTAACTGGGATTTATAGTTCACCTACAATCAAAGAGCATTCTGAACCCCACAAACGACAGAATTGGGTCAAACCTCCCACACAGAACCCCCATGACCACCAGAGTGGGCCACAGCAACGCGTGGCAGGGGACGGCTAGTATATAATAAATAATAATATAATATAATATATTAAAATAAATAATTACTATTATAATGTAACATATGCTAATTATAACAATATAAATACATAATAATATATATAATAATAACATGTGATATGATATTTTATATAATAATATAATATATAATATAATACAATATTATAATAATATGATATATAAAGATATGTATGTATGTATCTGCACAAATAAGAAAATCTATATGTTTGTGTGTGGGACTTACACAGACAGCCTCCTACCTCCACAAACAGCATTAACCCACAGTGCTGAGGAGACACTAAAAGCATTGCAGGTGATAGTGAGCGCCTCATCCCAGTGTTCCTTACTCTATCTATTGCTGTAGAATTTGCATGATCCCGCCCACTGCCTCTCCCTTAACCCCTTCCTACCCTTTCCTATGGCACACGGCAAACACAGAGGAATTGATCAGCAACCGAACATACTGGAGGGAGGTGGGGACTGACTCAACACGATGGAAGCTGTAGTTCACCTGCACTGACCCCCACTGATAATGGACCTGGACCAAACTTGGCACACAGACCCCCCCCCCCCCCGACCCACTTTACGTCCTGGTGCGGTTTGGGGAAGGACAGACCACAGATGATGGGATCTGCAGTACCTTCACCTGATTTGGCTTCCATAGACCACTGTGACCCACATGAATGACGGGCCTGGACCAAACTTAGCACACAGACATCCCTGGCAAACAGAACATACTGCAGGGGTATGTGGGAATTGACCTTGATTTTGTGATTGGTAAGGTAAAGGTAAAGGTAGTCCCCTGACATTAAGTCCAGTCATGTCTGACTCTGGGGTGTGGTGCTCATCTCCATTTCTAAGCCGAAGAGCCAGCGTTGTCTGTAGACACCTCCAAGGTCATGTGGCCGGCATGACTGCATGGAGCGCCCTTACCTTCCCGCCGGAGCGGTACCTATTGATCTACTAACATTTGCATGTTTTCGAACTGCTAGGTTGGCAGAAGCTAGGGCTGACAGCGGAAGCTCACGCCGCTCCCCGGAATCAAACCTGCGACCTTTCGATCAACAAGCTCAGCAGCTCAGTGCTTTAACCCACTGCGCCACCGGGGGCTCCCTGTGATTGGTAGTTCACCCTTATTCAGAAATCTCTGATCTGGACCAAACTTGGCACACAGACCCAGCATGGCCGACTGTACATATAGGCAGGGTATAGGGGTGATTTCTCTTGGATTTGGGAGTTGTAGTTCACCTGTATTCAGAGACCACCTGTACATGACAATAATAATAATAATTTGTGATCCTTTGAAAAGTGTGCCTGTGTGGCTCCAACTTTTAGCCACACTTACATTGTCATAGGCATCACTGAAACCTGGTGGGATGACTGCTATTGCTGAGGGCTAGAACCTCTCTCACAGAAACATAACAAAAGGGAGAGGAGGAAGAGTTGCCTTATATGTCAAAAACAGTTACGCCGCAGAAGAGATTTTTATTTATTTATCATGTCAGGAGCAACCAGACAGTTGTATTACATTTTTAACAAAACAAACAAACAGACAAAACACAAAGTTTGCAAGCTTGGCAGTTGATTAAATGTCCTTTGACCAGTATCTGGCCACTTGGAGTGCCTCTGGTGTTGCCGCAAGAAGGTCCTCCATTGTGCATGTGGCAGGGCGCAGGTTGCATTGCAGCAGGTGGTCAGTGGTTTGCTCCTCTCCGCACTCGCATGTTGTGGATTCCACTTTGTAGCCTCATTTCTTAAGGTTGGCTCTGCATTTCGTGGTGCCAGAGCGCAGTCTGTTCAGCGCCTTCCAAGTCGTCCAATTTTCTGTGTGCCCAGGGGGGAGTCTCTCATTTGGTATCAGCCATTCATTGTGGTTCTGGGTTTGAGCCTGCCACTTTTGGACTCTCGCTTGCTGGGGTGTTCCAGCAAGTGTCTCTGTAGATCGGGGTCCTCAAACTACGGCCCGCGGGCCACTTCCGGCCCGCCAAGGGCATTTATCCAGCCCGCAGAGGAGGAGCACCCCCCCCCCCACATACACTGCCCCTCCCTTGGCTGGTTCACGCTATCCATCAGGCCCGATGGGCAGCGTGAGTAGGTGCTTTACGTGTGAGTAGGCCGCGCGGTGCTGCTCCTCCCTTGGCAGGCTCACACTATCATGGGCAATTCTGATTACTGGGTAATCATGAACCCCTTACATAATGGACGTGGATCCCATTTGGCACGCAGGACCCCCATGATCAGGTTGGGGGGAATTGACCTTGATTTATAAGACTTGTAGTTCACCTACATCCAGAGAGCAATGTGAACCCAGCCAACGATGGATCTGGACCAAACTTGGAACACAGACCCAATATCGGGTCTGTGTTCCAGGCAGAAAAAATGCCTGGACTCAAGGTCCAAACTCAAGGTCAATGCCCACCAAACACTTCTAGTGTTTTCTGTTGGTCATAGGAGTCCTGTATGCCATGTTTGGTTCAATTCCATCATTGGTGGAGTTCAGAATGCCCTTTGATTGTAGGTGAACTATGAATCCCAGTAACTACAAGTCCCAAATGTCAAGGTCTATTTTCCCCACTCCATGTTCATATTTGGCCATATGGAATATTCGTGCCAAGTTTGATCCAGATCTATAATTGTTCGAGTCCACAGTGCTCTCTGGATGTGGGTGAACTACAACTCCCTAACTCAAGGTCAAGGTCCACCAAACCCTTCTAGTGTTTTCTGTTGGTCGTGGGAGTCCTGTATTCCACGTTTGGTTCAATTCCATCATTGGTGGAGTTCAGAATGCTCTTTGATTGTAGGTGAACTAGTAATCCCAGCAACTACAACTCCCAAATGACAAAATCAATTTTTTTGAGTGAAAGACATACATTGGATTGTTAGGTATATGCTGTCCAAATTTGGTGTCAGTTCGTCCAGTGGTTTTTGAGTTCTGTTAATCCCACAAACAAACATTACATTTTTATTTATATAGATGGAAAACTGTGCATACTGGCAAGATTGGGGCATGATTGCCCTGGGAATCTGGGAGTTGTAGTTCAACATTATCCATAGAGCAGTGAACCCAGCTGATGACAGATCTGAACCAAACTTTGCACACAGAACCAACATGGGCAACTCTGATTACTGGCTGGGAATTTGGGAGTTGTAGTTCACCCTTATATGGATATCACTGAATGCAGATGATATTGGATCTCGACTACACTTTGCACACAGACCCAACATGGCCAACTTTGAATAATGGCAGGGTCTGGGAATTGCAATTCACCCACGTCCTTATGCATTTTCTATTGGGAGCATTCATTAAAAAACAAAAGGAAAGACTGGCTTTTTCTAATAAACAGTGTTAGACATTACCAAACTGCAAAAAACAGACAATGCCTTTCTCAACCTGGGCACTGCCGGGTTCCCAAGTTAGATAGATAGATAGATAGGGAAGTAAAATGCTTGTCTCCAGGCAGAACAGGGTCCCCCAGATACAGAGTCCCGTCCATTACTGTTTTCTCCTTCCTTCTTTTTCAGCTGCAGGCCTTAGAGTCCCGGCTGAAGGGACACTGGAGTCAAGGGTCATCACCGGAGAGGTCAATCGTGAGCCGGCAGGAGGCCCTGATCCGTGAACAAGAAAACAAGGCTGCCTTCCAGGACGTCCAGGTCAAGCGCCTTGAGGTCAGCCTAGGTGGCCTTCAGCGCCCCCATTATAATTATAATTATAATTGTGTATATATATATATATATATATATATATATATATATATATATGGAAAGGGAGGGTTGGTCTAGGGGTCCCATTGTTACTATATGAACGATATTATTATATTTATATTATTATTATTAT